>NC_060286.1:35101763-35158034 GCF_021613505.1 Equus quagga | reverse complement strand
TGATGGAGCTGGCCCATGGTAGAGCTGGCTCTCACCAGCTCACGTGAGCTGATTGTTCACACTGATAGCTGAAACTGGCCTTAGTGAGAATATTTACACCATGGAAGTTGGTGAACGATACAAACCAGGGCCCTCCTTCCCCCCCCGGAGAGCCAGTTGTTAAACATCCGCCAGTAGCACCACTAGCTGGAGGGATCAGGGAAGACTCGCCCAGGGGGTGGAACGCCAGCTGCCCAGGAAGGAGGGCAGGGGCCAGTAATTTCCACCCAACCAGTATTCCCCAACCTTTGACCATTCGCGGACTTTCTTCCTAATTTTAAACATCTATAGTCTCATTGCTCAGCATTTTCCTTTAAAGACATTTTTTACTTAAAATGAGTTTGTTTTCAAAAGGGAATGTTTATCACACTATTTGGTTAAAATTACCGATTTACAATTAATAAAAAATATTCTTGCTGAAAATCCCATCTCGCGTATCCCCGATGACACACTTTGGGAAACGCAGCCCTGTCCTCAGCAGGGAGAAGACGGAGAGACACAGACGGTGGCTGGTGGGAGGTATTGGTTGTCTTCCGTACAGCAGAGAGAAATGGGGGTGGGAGTGGCAGCCCGGAGAAGGAAATGCAGGCAGAAGGAGCCCCAGGCCCTGCTCTGCAAACTGCCTGTCCCCCCCGAGTCCATGCACGGAGGAGACCCCTCCTTCTCAAGGCAGATAGACCTGGGTTTGAATTCCTGCTGAGGCCATTGGGCAAGTTGCTTGAACTTTCTGAGCCTCAGCTTCCTCTTCCGTAAACTGTGAGGCAGTGACACCTGCCTCTTGGGGCTGTCGTGGGGACTAGGAAAAAGGACACACGTGGATCTAGATGGAATCAAGCACCCAGCAGAACGCCCGGCACATGGTAGGTGCTCAGTGGGGCTGCACTCTCTCTCTCTCTCTCTCGGACGTAGGGAGAGCACATCCCATCATTTTTCAGTTAAGCCCGTGGAGGGAAGCAACGAGGCAGGCAGTGGTGACGGGCAAGACGGCATCTTTCTCTTCCGCTCCCGGAAGACGCAGCATCAGTCAACTGACTCGGTTTTTCTTAACCTGACCCCAGAGAGACGCAGAGTGAGAGAGAGGGAAGGGACTGGCCCCTGGACACCTCCTGGTCCACTCGCTCCCCATCCTTGCCTGTACAGCACCGTCACTCTGGGCTATTTTTTCAATGACACACCCCAGAGCCACTGAACCAGAATTGCCAGGACACAAGGAGCCCAAGCCTCTGTCTTTGACAAGCTCCCTGAGCCAACCAGGTACAGCCCAGCCACCCCTTCAGGGGGGACTATGGATCTAATCCAACCCCTGATTTTGCAGAGGAGGGAACTGAGGCCAGAGATGGGAAGCGGCTTGCCAGAGAGAGGCAGAGCTGGGACTGTCGCTTGGCACCCTTCAGTCACACCCGGATGCTATCTATTGGAGCCAGATGTCGGCAGTCTGGCCCCAGCTGGAGGGGAGTTTGAAGGAGGCCTGGGTCTGCCTGAGGATGCCCACGGAGCCAGGCTGCTGCTCTCTGGAGCCACCTGTATGAATGGTCTACGTTCCCCCGAAGTCTCCCGCTTTGGATTCCTGCTGACTCCCACAGCGAGCTCCCTGGCTACTCACCCTCCCTTCTCAGGCCCCATTTCGTTCTGTCCCCCAAGACGGAGAGGGGCCGGGCCACTTTTTGAGGGCTTCCCAACAAAGGGTTAAAGCCAGGTTCCCAGCAGCTTCTGCCACCTGGCAGGGCCCGTGGCCAGGCAAGCCCCGGGGGCTCCCTCACTCCCTGGGCATGTGGCATTAATGGCCTGCTCCACGCTGACCTCCCGTCGGCTGCTCGGGGATTTGACGTGACATTCCATAGGCGTTCTACACCCAGCCACCTGCCAACCCTCCTGCCTGTCTGTAGCATGGACAGCAGCCCCCAGCAGCTGGGCTCAGTGTCCACCAGATAGTGCCTTCTCTTCTGCACATTTAACTGGAGGGTGTGACCTTTGGGAATGGCTGAGAAAGGAGCCTGGGAGACCCCAAAGCCTTAGTCACCTCTAAGGCACACTTTCCTTATCTTCTTTTATTTCCGGTCTAGCAAAGGCACCTTATAAGAGGAAAGTTCCACCCCAGAGATAGATTTATTAAGAAACTGTTTGCATTCAAGAAGAGTGGATGCCCCAAGATTCCTTGAAACTGAATTCAGCAGGGCACCGAAACCAGCGGTTCTCAACCTTGTCTGCACATTGGAACCCCGGGGGGCGGGGGGCTCTAAAAACCCTGATGCTGCCCCCCACCTCCAAGATTTCCATGCGAGCAGTCCGCGCTGGGGCTGAGCTGTGGGGTTTCTAAAAGCTGCCCAGCCAACTTCACGGTGCAGCCCGGTAGAGAACCAGGATCTTAGAGTCGATTTTGTGGCTGATGTATAACAGAGAAGCGCATTTTGGGCCTCACTTCTGACTCCCTTGTTTTTAAATATTCTTTCTCTTAACTTCTAATTTATATTCCCTTTGCAATCCACTTAAAACTCTTCCTAGAATAAGGCAGAATAGAGAACCGTTAACACATTAAATTAAAATGCAGTTTAAAAGCACGTTCAGAAGCAAGTTAGTATCCCCATTAACTAGAAGGGAAACTGAGGCTCAGAGCTCGAGGCTTCATGGAAAATAAGAGCAGAGGTCCGGGTCACGGGACCCTTGGCCAACCCCATCCACTGCAGGACATTGGTTTGCTGCCTGCATCTTCTGGAGGAAAATGATGAAGTCTTGCATCAAAGTTGCTCAAGGCGTGGTGCATGGGCCACCCGCATCAGACACCTGGGCCCCTCCCCAGACCTGCCAAATCAGCCCCTAGGTGGCAGGGCCTGGGAATCTGCATTTTTAGTGGCCGTTTGCATCCTCTGCAAGCTCTATTCTCTCTCTGAAGATCCAGAAACTTCTAGACGTGCTCACTCACTGCAGCAGGCTGCAGGAGCTGCTGTGTGCCTGAGCTTCCTCCTTCACGGAGGAACTGCTCCCCCGCTCCAGCTCCCAGCGTCTCCTGGAAAAGCCGCAGACTTTCCCCCGGAAGGATCCCTCACGGGCAGGAGTCCCACTGTGCCCTCGGGAACACCCTCGGGCAGATTCTCCACTGTGGAGCCTTTTCTGGCTCCAACATGAGCAACACATGGGCTCAGAGAAGAGGTAATCCCCCAACACACACACACACACACACACACACACGGCAGGGTTGACACAGTGCAGCTTGGCAGTACTGGCAGCGGAGCGTCTGTGGGCGGCCAGTTCCCTTGTGAAAGTCAAGTCCACCATCAAATCTACACTGAACACTGACAAAGGTCACACCACCGTGACCTGGGGACAGGACACCTCCGGGTTTGGTGCAGCAGGGCTGTGCAGGGCAACCACTGTGGTGGTCAAGATGCCAACAGCCACCGTTTACTAAGGGCCTACTATGTGCCGATGAGCATAACGTGTACGATCTCATTTGATCCTCAAAAGCAGCCTTGGTGAAAGATGTTATTAACTTATGTTCTGTAACCTGGGCATAGCAATCCCACCTTGCCAGGTTGTTACAGAGAGTAAATGAGCTCATAGGGTCATTTGTGGGATTAAATGAGGTACAGGTGCGAAGCATAGAGCAGCGATCCGCAATATTACAGTAATTATCATTTAGGAGGGTAAAGTGCTCACAGGTCATAGGGACTCAATAAAAGGGAGCTCTCATCCTCATCAGCATCACTATTGTTATGATTAATTACCCCTCTATTAGATATAGATGTGGTTCAGAGAGGTTAAGTGACATGCCTGAGAAGGCGCAGCACTGAGAGGCAGAGCTGGTGGTGGAACCCAGGTCCGCTGCCCCCTGAAGGACCCCACACTGCCAAGGACAGCCTGCTTTGGTGCAAAGCTCTCTGCTCTATTCCCTGCCGCTGGGCTTGGGTTCAGGCAGGACAGCAGCCATGAGGAAACTAGCATCCTGGGCGGGGAGCCAGGGCCTGGAGCAAGGAGAGTGGGACTCAGTTCTGGTGGGTCCCAGGAACAAGGTAGGGGCCCAGTTATCAGGACTTGGATCCAAGGCTCCAGGCCTCCTTGAAGAGCCCTGAGCTGGGCCTGCTCTGGTCTCAGGGCCTGAGCTGGCAGGGGCGGCCCCCGCACTGGGGAAAAGAGAAGGGAGGGGCAGGAAAGCGGGCCCCCCAGACAGCGAAGGATCTGCCAGGCTGTGGGCGCCTTGTTCCTCTTTATAAGGTGTGCTTTGAGCACCTGCGGTCCCAGGACCAGCCTGTGGAGAAGTGAGAGGGCCCCAGCCTGTCTCGTGGTGTCGCCCCCTCATGCTCCCGTCCTCCGTCCCACAAAATGGGTCAGAGGAGAGAAGTGGCGACATGCAGTAGGGCCGCCAACACTCCTAGGGCAGGGGGACTGGGGCATCGTGGAAAGGCCTGGCCCCAGGTGGTGTGGACACCTACACTCTGCCCTGGCTTTGCCGTCCACCTCCTGTCCAACCTCACTCTCTTCCCCACCCCAGCCTGGGCCTCAGTTTCCCCCTCTGCTGTCCAGACCTGTCTCACTGCACATCTGCTTTCAGAGTAGCAGAGTCTTACAGCAGCAGACGACAACACGAGGACTTGACCGCCTTATCAGGACGATGCTTCTGGGCCTCTCGGCAGCGTCCAGTCACATCCCATGTCCTGTCACTCTCCTTTGGCTCGGCAGGGGATGGCTGGAGACCAGCTGTGACCTGCTAGAGATACCAGCCCCGTCTGGCCGGCGGCCCCAGGCAGTCGCTCTCCCTGTTCTTTCCCGTGCTTGGGCATGTTACGGCTGTTAGGGAGCATTTGTTGGCGATGGCCGTGGTCCAGGGTGAGGCCCCAGCCCTGCCTGTGACCAGCACCTCTACAGAGCGAGGTCAGGCCTCCTGGGTGTGCACAGATAGAAATTAGGAGGCAATTAGCCCCCCGGGTGTGTGAATTTCCTTTTGAGGTTTTAGAGGCAGATTTTAGGCAAACACAGTATCGCTTACAATAGTAATACTTTCCACGGAGATCCTAGCGGGAGGTGGCTGGCATCGGATTTCCAGGAAGCTGGCAAGCCAGCACGCCAGGAAGCAGAGACGCGTGGGAACAGGGCTGGCGGCACCTGTTTGCTCCACACGGCCACCTCCTTGGAGCCCTCATGGGGATGTGAGGTCACCTGTCAGCAAGGACTGGACGGATTAGGGTCTGGAATCCTGACGGTGGCAGGAGCTTGTTCCTGCAGGTCGCAGGGGCTGGGGGAAGACAGAAAGGACAAGGGGCCAAGAGACCTGGGGCTGAGCCCCCCAGAACTGCTCCATGACCTTTGGTTAGTCACTTCTGCTCTCAGAGCTGCATCTGGGGGGGGGGGGGCCACAGACCTGCTTTGTACCCCACAGGGCTGCAGTGAAGGTAAAATGGGTCAGGCAAGTTAACGTGTGATGAAGAATACAAACCCCGTGACAGCTCAGCTGTCACCCTGCCTGCTACACAAGAAGAGGGCAGTGGTTAAGAGTGTGGCCAGGGTTATATCAGACTGCCTGGGTTTATATCTTGGCTCCATCACTTACTGGCTGTGTGTCTTTGGGCAAGTCACATACCCTCTCTGAGCTTCTGTTTCCTCATCTGTAAATGAAGATAAGACTAGGACCCAACTCACAAGGCTATTGGGAGGATATACAGTCACGTGCCGCATAATGACAATTTTGGTCGATGATGGACCACATATACCATGGTGGTCCCATAAGATTAGTACCATACAGCCTAGGTGTGCAGGGGGCTGTGCCATGTGGGTTTGTGTAAGTGCCCTCTGTGATGTTCGCACAGTGACGAAATCTCCTGACAATGCATTTCTCAGAACGTGTCCCCGTGGTTATCGACGTGTGACTGCAACACCCTAATACAGGTGGCGTGCTGGGAGCAGCGCAGGATTCAGCAGGAGGGAGCAGTCGGGGCTCGCAGGAATCTCCAGCCTCAACAGAGGCTGGTCCACCCTCTCTGGGCCACAGGCAGGGCAGAGAGCCTGTTGAGACTCACAGGAGAGGGGGGCACACGACCTCGCAGTCACTGAGGGCTGCCTGGGGGTTGGGGCAGGAGTGGCTGGGGCCAGACACATTTGTCCGGGACGAGGCCCAGGTGGCTCCATCAGGGCCCCAGGGCAGCAGAACAGGGATGCGGGACAGCTGAGCCCTGCAGTCAGAGGAGGGTATAATCCCGGTTTGCCTCTGCTGATGTGTGGCCTGGGGAAGTCCCTCAGCCTCTCTGAGACTTGACTTTTCTCACCTGCAGAATGGGAATGCTGAGACACACTTTATGGGTTGTTGCAAAGATTAACCCCAAAAGTGTTTGTAAAGCCGTTCGATATCTCCTGGCACATAGTGAGCCCCCGGATATGGCTGTCCCTGCCCCCACCCCACCCAGGCACGGCAGGCTCTAGCTCCGAACGTCAGCACTGGGCTCTACCGCCCTCCGCAGGGAGAAGCTTGGACAGTCCTCGGGTTAGGGGGCTTTCCAGCATCTCCTGCAGATGGCTGAGCAGGTAATGGGCAGCGCTCCTTAGCCTGGAATAAGTCAGCGGGAGATTCTTGAAACCACAGTCCTCTCTGGCCGAGGCTTTTAAGAACTCAGATTTGAAGCCCAGCCCCACCTCTTACTGGCTGTGTGACTTTGGGAGGGTGGGTGAAGCTCTCTGACCCTCAGTTTCCTTCACTGTAAAGTCAGGAGAGCAGCCGACCCCCTCGCTCCCCAAAGCGGTCATTGTGGGGATGGCTGGTTCCACAGCACCCCCTGCTGGTGGGCCCGTGCCTCCGCGCACAGCAGTTGCGAGCGGCCCCTGCTGGCACCGCCGGCCCCCACCTGCCGGCCGCCCCGTGACTCGCGCATGCCCGCCCGCAGGATCGTGCAGATGCTGCTGCCGGTGACCAGCCGCACGCGCCTGCGCAGGAGCGGCATCAGCCCGCTGCACCTGGCGGCCGAGCGCAACCACGACGCGGTGCTCGAGGCGCTGCTGGGCGCGCGCTTCGACGTGAACGCGCCGCTGGCGCCCGAGCGCGCGCGCCTCTACGAGGACCGCCGCAGCTCGGCGCTCTACTTCGCCGTGGCCAACAACAACGTGTACGCCACCGAGCTGCTGCTGCTGGCCGGCGCCGACCCCAACCGCGACGTCATCAGCCCCCTGCTCGTGGCCATCCGCCAAGGCTGCATGCGCACCATGCAGCTGCTGCTGGACCACGGCGCCAACATCGACGCCTACATCGCCACGCACCCCACCGCCTTCCCCGCCACCATCATGTTCGCCATGAAGTACCTGTCGGTGCTCAAGTTCCTCATGGACCTCGGCTGCGACGGCGAGCCCTGCTTCTCGTGCCTGTACGGCAACGGCCCGCACCCGCCCGCCCCGCCGCCCTCCAACAGGTTCAACGACGCGCCCGCCACCGACAAGGCGCCCGGCGTGGTCCAGGTAGGGGGCGCGTGGCCGGGGCCAGAGCGCTTTGAAGGCAGTGTGGCCTAGTGGTCCAGTCGCTGGGGAGGCAGAAGGGGATAGCAGTTAAGGGGCTTTGGAGGCAGTGTGGACTAATGGTTAGTGTACTTTGGCGCGCGTGTAAACTAGTACTTAGCACACTTTGGAGGCAGCGGAACCTGGTGCTTCGCATGCTTTAGAGGTGGCAGACCTTAGTGGTTCACGCGGACAATGAAATCCTTTTGGTCCGCTGGCCTAGGGAATTTAAGGAACCAACATCGGAGCAGGGGGCGGGTGGGGACCTCTGCAAAGCTGCGGGGTCCATCACTCCTGGCAAACCTGCACGTGGGATGTGATGCTGAATCTCCAGGCTCGGGATGGAGGTGAGATCAGGTGGGATAAGGACAGGTGAGCTGCAGAAAGTCAGTGACCCAGACACAGGACCTGTCCGTGGTGATGTCTTAAAGAGTCAGAACCTACAATGAAAAGGAAGTTAGAAACACTCTCCTCTTGGAGAGAATGATAACGGCTAATGGCCATCATTTGTGGGCCACCTACTGTGTGCAAAGAAAAAAATTTATGTTCATATTACTTTAATTCTCATCAAAAACCCTTGAAGCTGGTGTTATAGACCCGTTTTCTAGACAAGGAATTCGAGGCTTAGAGAGGTGATGCAGCTGGCCCGAGTGGCCCACCTCCCACTTTTGGCAGCAGCGGCTTGTGTGATAAGAGAGGAGAACTGGATCCTGGCGTGGGTGTGGCCAGGGTCTGTCCTGGGACGTGGCCCTGCCCTCGCCTGCCTCAGGTTCTCTCCCTCCTGAGCTCGCTGGGGCGGAGCCCTGGGCTCTGGGCGTGGGTCCCAGCGCTGGCGTGTGCTCTCTTTCAGTTCTGTGAGTTCGTGTCTGCCCCAGAGGTGAGCCGCTGGGCGGGGCCCATCATCGACGTCCTCCTGGACTACGTGGGCAACGTGCAGCTCTGCTCGCGGCTGAAGGAGCACATTGACAGCTACGAGGACTGGGCCGTGATCAAGGAGAAAGCAGGTGGGGCCGCCGCTGCCATTGGAGGCCGCCCCGCCTGACTCAGGTCCTGGGGTCGGGCCTGGGACTGTCAGTGATGTTTCTTGGGCACCTACTCCGTGCCAGCTCCATGCTGCATGTCACATACAGTGTCTCCGTGACTCTTTGTTTTATAAATGAGGAGACAGACCCTCAGAGAAAGGATGTCACCGGGGCCAAGGTCTCACTGCTAGTTAGTGGCAGAGCTGGGATTCAAACCCAGGTTTGGCCAATACCCAAGTCCCTCCTCTAAATCTTGCCAGGGTGTTTTAAACGGTTCCAGCCCCCTGAAGGGGATCAGGACCTTTGGTGCCATGTTTTGGGCCACGGAGAGCGTCTCAGACTCTATAAAGTGCATGTGAAGCACCTGGGCGTCTTGTTAAAAATGCAGATTCTGGGCCAGCCCTAGTGGCCTAGTGATTAAGTTTGTCCCACTCCGCTTTGGCGGCCCGGGTTTGGTTCCCAGGCTTGGACCTACACCACTCGTCCATCAGTGGCCGTGCTGTGGTAGTGGTTCACATACAAAAAGAGGAAGATTGGCAGCAGATGTTAGCTCAGGGCAAATCTTCTTCAGCATGAAAAAAAAAGCAGATTCTAACTCAGATCTGAGACAGGGCCTGAGAATCTGCATTTCAGCATGCTCCAAGGTGGTACCAGTGCTGCTGGTCCACAGACCACACCTGGAGCAGCACTGATCTAGGAGGCAGGCGCCCAGAGCTCTGGAGCCAGGGTCTTGCTGGGTGACCATGGGCAGGGCCCCCATCTGGGCCTCAGCATCCCCATCTGAACAGAGGAGGTTGGGCAGGCTCGTTGTCCAGCCCCCTCCAGCTCTGCCAGCCTGAAGTGTTCGCGGGTGGGTGTGCCCGGCACAGGGAAGTGGGGTTTGGCCACGGTCCAGCTGCCGTGTACCATGTAGATGGGGCAGCCTGGCAAAGTCAGGCCGAGCATCCCTCTTAGGCATTATGGGGCTCACCTGGGCAGGTGAGGCGTCAGCAGCAGTCAGACTGGGTACTGCAGCCGATTCTGAGAAACGGGCGCCTGCCCCAAGGAGTTCTCAGTACCCCAGGCTTTCTCTGGCTCTCTAAGTGTTTGTCAGTCATGCATCGAAGAGGCTGACGGGCAGCGTCATCGTTATCCCACCGCTGCTGCTGTCCCCAGACGAGACTGCTGCCTCGTTGCCTGTCCACTGACTGTCCAGGTGCCCCACGCCCCAGAGCCCCGACTCTGATTTGCCAAGTTCTTCCTTAGATTCTCACGCCCCATTGAACCCAAACCTACTGTAGGGTTTTTCATTTGCACAAATGCCTGGGAAGCACTGGAATTGAGACCTTTGATAAAGTTACTGGGGAGACGCCTGGGGGCAGGTGACACTGACTTGCCCGCTCACTGGGGGCACAGCTCTAGATGCTCAGTAAACATTCCTGGATTTCGTGAATAACTGGTTGCTGTCACCATGATCCTCAGCCACTAGAGGGTGGCGCGGTCCTTGCCTAGATGTCGGCCCCACCCCTCACTGTCCTTCCTCCTGCCCTCCCTAGAGAAGGTTGTCCCTTGCCACCAGACCCGTGTCCCAGGGAAAACCTGCAGAACCCATCAGTGTGTTCTACACATTTATTAACAGGGAGAATAAGTAGTTCTTGACCAATACTATTTTGGTTACTTTAACGCCCACGCTGCGTCTGCAAACACCCTCCAGGCGCCTTTTCATTTAATGCTGTGATGTTGACGTCATTACTCCTGGAGTCGGGCAGATGGAGGCTCTGAGAGGGGCGATGAGAAGACACCGGAGCCAGCCGGGGACGCCAGCCCAGCTCCGGTGGCCCTGTGTCCTCTGCCCCCCAGTGGCCTCTGGCCTTCCTGCCCACAGTCAGCTGAGGAAGGGGCTGAGCTTCCCAGGGGGCCGGCTCTGTCCCAAGTGAGACTGCAGGGCAGTGGAAGGGTGGGAAACGTGGCAATGGGCACCTCGTGAGGCAGTGCCTGGCCTGGCCTCTCCACCCTCCTCCACGTCCCCTCTGCATCCCCGTCTTCCTGGGCGGACCTTTTCCAGGTGGCCAGGCCTCCTTGGCTTGACAGGCTGTTTCCTCCGCTTGGGAGGCCCCTTCCTCACCTGGTGGAGTCCCACCCACCCAGCAAGACCCTGCTCTGATACGCCCTCTAGTGTGGAAGCCTTCCCCGGCACTCCTGGGCGGCACCTCTGCAGCTCTGGCCAGGAACAGCGGGGGGTCAGCGTTTGTTGAATGGATGAATGAATGAATGAATGACATTCTTTGATTCAACAAACACCTTCCCTGTGCCAGACCCTGTGCCCAGGGCTGAAATAAATCACCCGGTTACTAGATGCATCAGTCCCTGTTCTTACCTCTCCCCCTGCCCCCCAGCTGAGAAAACTCCACTGTATGAGGCACCCTAGGGGGCCTCCTGGAGGAGACAGCCATGTGGGATTCTGAGACCTACTGGGAACTGCCCCCTGCCCCCTGCCTCTGACCTCTCTGCACCACCTAGAGCCCAGAGCTGAGTTCTGTGCATGGGGGCACTTAAGGGGTCACACTCACTGACCCCGTTGCTGAGCCGTGTTCGGGGTCCGGGCTGTGTATGTGGAGGAAGGAGCACAAGACGAAGGAGATGCCAGCTCTGGTCCCAGTGTGGTCCTGAGTCCTCCCCTGTGGGATGGGTTTGGTACCTGCCTCCTTGGGCTGTGCGGATCAGTGACGGGTGACCAATGGGAGGGTGCTTTGCCAGATCTTTTCAGCCAGCAGGGCCTGGGGTTACGCGACCCCGCCCACCCACCCAGCCACAGCGGTGGGGCACCCCCACGTGCCAGAGGTCACAGATGCAAACCCTTTGCTGGTTGCAAACGACAAATCAGCATCTCTCTTTCCCTCCTTTTTCCAGAACTTCCCAGACCTCTGGCTCACCTTTGCCGGCTGCAAGTTCGAAAGGCCATTGGGAAATATCGTATAAAACTCCTGGACACATTGCCGCTCCCAGGCAGGCTGATTAGGTACCTCAAATACGAGAACACCCAGTAACCGCTGCAGAAGGATGCCTCCTCACACTGTTTTGCTGAGTCTCAGGACAGTGGTGTCCCCAAATCTAAGCGGAGCTGGTGACAGACGAGGCTGTGGGCCGCCTCCCTCTCAGCTGGGGCAGCCGCCCTGACCTCGCCGGGTCTCTGGGGCGGAGCTTTGCCCAGAGCAGAGGACGGAATGTGTCAAGTAGGAGAAAAACGTGCTTGTTTTCAAACTGTTGAGTAGATCCAGACCTTCTCTGCCATCGGGCTTGGCAGAAGCCTCCATTCCTGGGGCAGGAGAGGGGGCAGGGCAGGACTCGGGGTGGGCTCGAGAGGGCAGGGGCCCGCGGAGGAGCTTCGGCCGGAGAACTTTTGGGGAGGTCTGCCTTTCCTGGACTGCCTCGCCGCAGAGCTGCCCCGCGCCCCTCGCCCTGTGCTCTGTGACTGCTGAGCCTTCTCCCGAAGGTGTGGCCGGGTGGGGCGTGGGGAGACCCTCGGTCCCAGAGGGCTTCCTTCCGTACAATAAATGTTGCACAGATGACGCCTCGCCCAGTGAAGCCCCTCTCACCAGACCCCTCCCCAGGGCCTGAGGTCCTCAGCCCTGCACTTGGCGGGAGTGAGGGTGGGGCAGGGGCTGGGGACAGGGCACACAGACCCCTGAGCCTGTCACCTCGGTTTGGGCTTCTGAGTGTGTCCTTCATTCACCAGAAGAGACCTGATGGCCGAGGAGAGGCGGCAGGGTTCTGCCTTGTGATGGGAGCCCCCGAGGGTAGTTGTTCTGTCCAGGTTCAGTCACCATGGAAACAGGAGCATCATCACAGACAGGCTCTCTGTGCTTACAAGTCTCCCAACACCTAGGATGTCTGTCTTACACACACATCTCCCCTGGCACTCTGTCTTCACGTCGTACTCACCCCTGTTTTGCTACAAAAGTTGAAATACTAGGGGAAAAAACAAATCTACGTACTGGCTACTCTGAGCGAGGGTGCTGGAGTGATGGCCGCCATCAACCCTTGCAAAGGCACCAGACTTCAGAGGCATGAAGCCCTGTGCCCTGCCTTGCCTCCTCTGGTCCTCACGTGGCTCTGTGGTGGAGCCAGGGGACGCTGCCGGCCTGTTTTTGGGGCGTAGCTGAGAGAGCTGAGGCTCAGCACAGTCGTAGCGCCTTCTCGTGTTCTGAGTCCTGTGCGCTGAGACGGGCACGGCCTGCCTCCGCAGAAGCTGCGGCGCTCTCTCCAAAAGGCCGATGAAAGGCACTGGAGTGTGGGCCCCTCTGCAGGCCTCCAGGCCAGGCCACCTCGCCAGGAGCCCTCGCCGGGCCCCTGCCCAGGGTCCAGAAGAGCCTTGAGCAAGGTCGAATGTCATTTCTGCCTTTGGAAAGTGAGCATCCAGGCCAGTGGGGGAGCGCTGATGCCAGGCTCGCTCCTCTGGGGCCTTGGGTTCCTTTTTGTCATGGCCCCTGGTAGTCTTGCCGGCTCTGACACTGGGTTTCCATGGAACCAGTAAGTCCCAGTATGGGCCTGAAGAGGAAGAGGCCACCAGCAGCACTTTCCAACCACGGGTCAGACGGGACTCAGCTGACCTTGCCCACTCTCTCCAGGTACAGTTGGGAAAGCAGCTCCAGAGAGGGAAAGGCACTTGGCTTGGGCACACACAGCAGGTCCCCAGGGTTTCAGCCCGACAGTGCTAGCCCAGGGTCCCACGCTGCCTTGCTGTAGAGATCCTGAAGGAAACCTGTGTCCTCCCAGACTGGGGATGTTCAACCCAGTGCAGCGGGGGGAGGGGACCTCAGGGGAAGTGTCCAAGTGGGGAAAACCCTGCCTGAAAAATGCCTGTGCTGCCCTGGCAGCCAGGGGAAGAGGCTTTAATCTTGGCTGGGGGTGGCAGGCAGGGATGGGACCGGGCAGAAAGATGTTCAGTGCATTTGGAGTGTGGCTGGGTATCAGGCAAACTCAAACTACAGCACTGCTCAGGTCACCTAATGTCCAAGACAGTCCTAACAGGCAGTGGCCTCAGGCACTGGGCATGGTGGGGATGCTGGGCTGAGGGAGCTGCCCCCCTGGAGGAGGTGAGGCTGAGGAGGGAGGTGGGGGGTGTGGGGAAGGAGGCCTCTGTCACTGCATTCAGCATCAGCACCATTTATTGGTGGGATATGGGGCCCCTGGGCCTGGAATGCACCGGTGCTGTATTAGAATATTGATGGACGTCCCTGCCAGTTGGTCACAGCTGCTGCTCAGGGCCGCTCCCCACCAAGAGCCTTGCTCAGCCTTGGCTTTCTCAGGTCCCTGTCCCCCCTTCCCGCCCCCAACCGCTCAAGGGTAAATGCTTGCTTGCTCCCGAGGCTCCGTTCTGATTGGTCGGTGCTCAGGCCGGGCAGGTGGTTACGTTTTTTGACCATCACCGCTGTCAAGAGGACTTGACAGCCGTCACCCCCTGCAGAGGCCGCCGCCACCCCTGCTTACCCAGCCTCTGGGAGGACGTCAGCCTCAGAGGTGTCTCACAGCATCACCAAAGCCTTAAGATCCTCAGAGAGGGGCGTCTGGCCAGTGCTGGGGACTGGAGGCTGGGGCAGGAGGGGAGCTCCTGGCTTCACCGTGAACCCACACGAGTCACCGTCTGGTCAGGCGAGCATCTGCTGCTGCGGCGGCTCCTGCTGTGGTGGACTCTTTTTTTTTTTCAATACTGAAGCTTTCTTAGATGGGTTTTCCCCCAACTTACTGTTTCCACGCGGGGAACCATGATGCCCTCTGCTTCTGCTGAGCCACATCCCAGTGAAGCTTTCTGCTTCCAGACGAAGCCTCCTTGCCTCTGCGTTTGAGTGAAGGCATCGCCGGGGGTCCCCCGGGAAAGGCAACGCCCGAGAGGGCAGCACCCTGAGAAAACATGCCTGGCGGAGCTCAGCTCCTGCTCCAGGGAGAGCCAGTGGGTGGATGGCCTGGGTGCCCGTTCCTGTGGGCAGCCCCATTCATAACCAACACTGAAATACTGGTGTGGCAGGACCTACAGTCACCAGACACCTGGGAGAAGTGACTTTTGCTCAATGCTGCTTTTCGCCACTTGTGTGGTACTGGAGAGCCAGGCACTCACATCTTTGCCACAGCTACCCACGCGGCAGGTCTATTTTCAATCACGTTTTTCAGATGAGGAAACTTCGGCACAGAGAGGTTAGGTAACTTGCCCAAGATCACACAGCTGGTAGGGGGCAGGGCCTGGATTAGGGCTTTCAAAACTATGCTGTACAGTGTGGAGGGGCTGAGCCTCATCAGAACGGATCCAGAAGGGCCTTCGTGATGACGTGCAGAGGGAGAGGAGGGCACACATCTCCTGCTGGTCCCCGTCCTGCTCACTAAGACCAGAGCAGCCTGAGGTGTGGGTCCTGGCTGAGGACTCCTTTATCCAGTGTGCCACATAATTACTCAGAACAACTCTGCCTGTGTCAAGTGGCCTTCGTGGCACTGAAGTCCTCCGAGACCATCAGACATAAACCAACAGAAACTCACTCACTTCCCAGAGCATGAACTGCCCCTCCATGTGGATGCCCCGCTCCAGAGAACGTGCAGAGTAAAAGCAGGCAGGTTAGGACAGGCCCTTAGCAATCACTAATTCTGGAGCCTTGTGTTAGGAAGGATTCCGAGGCCGTATTTGGGCCCTAAAGGAGAGTCTGTGACCAGGCGATGGTACCTGCCTTGGGTGCGGAAGGGGTGCACGTCTCTATCCTTGGTCTAGTCACCGACTCTACAGAGGAGGAAACTGAGGCACAGAGTGGGGATTAACTTGTTCAACATCATGCTGCTGATTAGGGTACCATGGCCCCAGCCAGGGCTGCCCCCTGCATGAGTCCCGGTTGTGAGAACCGTGCTTTGATGACGTGAGCGGCTCAGCACCCCTGGCAGGTGCATGCGCTCTCGGCCATGGAGCCACACTGCACACAGCAGAGCAGGTCCTGGGCCAGCGTGCGGGCGGAGGCCCCTGCAGTGGCTTTGCTAGCTGGGCGTTATTGGGGCAAACCCAGGGCCTCTCCCTGCCTCCAGCGCCCCCTCTGTGCGCTGTCACAGACAGAGGCCCTCGTCTTTCCACTGACAGGGCGCCTCATGTGTGGGCACTGCACCAGGCCCTGGAAGAGAGCCATCAGCAGAGACCCTGGGAATCCGAATTAGCTAGAGATTATTGCTCCTTGTTTTTGTTTTGCCCCTGGACATAGAAGCAAAGATGATGTTTGAAAGAGAAACAGTTTTGCTCCAATGACCGGTTATTTCATCCACTAGGGGCTCAGCTCCTGTTTGGCCTGATTGCCCCTCTGACCAGGGTCGGGCATGCCCGCCTTGGCACAGCCGTAATCGGAGTGGAAGGCACGGCAGAGGGACCATTCTCATCCCGCCCCTCATCCTGCAGGTGGGACAAGGAGGCTCCAAGAGGAAAGGTCCAGTCGCACATCCCAGGGCAGAGCCAGGACCACAGCTCCGCCTCCCCGGGTCCCAGCCTCCCTGTTGTCCAGAGCAGGTTGGACACCCCAGGGATCCAGGCCCCACCAGCCTCTGTCCTCTGACGCAGGCAACCAGAGCATCCTTCCCTGGCAGCTCGCGCTCACTCTCCTTCCTTTGACTTGAGCTCTTGGCCCCCAGAGCCCATTCCCAGACGTCTCATAGGTCTGTGGGCCACTCCTGGTCTCCCCCACAATCAGTCACCTCCATAAGTGGCCCTCCACCTGGACACAGCCAGCATTGCTTAGGCCTGGGGATCACTCCACTTCCTGACACCCGAAATGTGGAAACTGCAAAAGAAATGTCTTTATTCTTTTAACCTTCTTAATATTTACAAAGAACAAAAAGAACAGAACTGAAAATGGCTTACACAGTGGGTGGCAGATGAACAGATGTGTAACTCTGGCTTCTGGGGTGGCCGGCAGGCAAGGGCAAAGCCCCATCGTCCCAAGTCTGCGCAGGGATGGCGGGACGATCTGTCGGGCCCTGGCCTGGTTGGGGAGGGGCCGACCACGCCTGCCCCATAGCTCCCAAGGCTGCAAGGGCTGACTCGGAGACTGCCTGAGAAGCCCCTGCCCCAGGCCTGCCCTCCCCCTCCCACACATACACAAAGGGAAGGCTCCCAAGAGGCTACACTGCCGCCCAGCCCACCCCTCACACGGAGAGCTCCTGGGGCCCCCGACACCCCTGCAGGCTGGAGGTGGGGGCCGAGGCCCTCCTGGCCGGGCTAGAGGTAGCCAAAGACGTTGAAGATGGGCGGGGGCACGGCCGGCTTGGTGGGGATAGGCTTCAGGACCACGGGTCTGTACACTTTCTGCCCTGGGCCACCCACATCCTTGCAGAAGTGGGCCAGCTCCCCTGGGGAAGCTGGGCTTTTCCTCCAGAGGCCCAGGCTGGGGACCGGGCTCTGAGGCAAGGCCCCTGGAGGGCCCGGGTAGATGGGCTGTCCATGGTACTGGAAGGGGCAGCAGCTCCAGGCATTGACACGGCCCACCAGGGAGACCCCAGGCATCTTGAGTGGCTCCTTCTCAGCGGGTGCCCTTGGGGATGCGGGCACGGGGGCCGTCTCGGGCCCCACGGGCTCCAAGCCCTTGCAGTGTTTCTTACCCTCATAGGGAGGTCCCTCCCTGGGGCCCAGTCCCCCCTCCAGCCCCAGGGGGTAGCTGTGGGTGGGCCGCGGCTCTTCCCAGAAGGAAGCAGGCAGCTGTCTTTTCCTCATGGGCACCTGGCCAGGCCTGGCAGCTTCTGGATTCTGCCCCTGTAGGGTCTGCTCCTTGGAGAGACATTCCTCCCTGTAGGGGTTCCCCAGAGCCTTCTCCGTGCAGCCCCCACCCCCGCCAGGGCTGGAATCCTGGCCAGCACCCAGGGGCAGCCTCCCGGGCCGGTCCTCAGGCCCCCTTTTCAGGTGAGGCTCGGCTCCTCTGCCGGGGAGGCCCCGGGGGAGCCGGGAATACTTCTGGGAGAAGCGTTTGAGCTGCTTCTGCAGGTACTTGCGGTGGTCCACAGAGCGGCGGCAGGGCGCCGACTTGTCCAGGGCCGCCTTGATGTCGCTGGACGCCAGGTTCACAAAGTTCAGCAGCATCTTCACGTCACTGTCGGATGCCATCACCAGGGGGCCTCTGCACGGAGCTTTCCATGAAGAGGGTGGGTTCTGCGGGGGGCTGGCAGCTCCAGAGAAGGGCACAGGGCGGACCTGGGGAGACACATAGGCCATTGGAGTCTCTGGGATCAGCCACGCCCAGCCCTCCCCAAAGGCCGCATGGCTGCAGACAGTGGCCCCAGCCCCAGACCCCTCAGCCCTAAACAAAGTCCTGGGTAGTGGGATTCCCACTCAAGCCGCCTAGCACTTCCTGAGCATCTGTGATGGGACAGGCGCCAACAGAACCTCCTGTAGTTTTCTTGGGTCTGTGGCCCTCCACTTGCAGCTGAAGCTCAGAGAGGTTGGGGAACTTGCCCAAGGTGACCCAGCTACAAGTGTCATCCCTGGGGCTGGAGCGCGAGTCTCGGCGCTCCCAGCCCACGGTGTCTCCCACACAGCATGCTGCCAACGTGCACAACTTGCCAGCAAGGTTTTTACTTTCTGAGCTGAAGCGACTGCTCCGTTTTCAAGCAAGGCCAAGCCCCCTCTCTCCCTGGGGGCCCTCTCCTCCTCCCGCCCCCGCCCCAGCCCTCCTAGCATCAACCCCCCTCCTTGGTCCCCACGCTCCACCCCCAGCTCTCACGCAGGACAGGCAGGTCCCCTGTCTGGCACTCAAGCCCGGGCCTGCCGGGCGGGCTGGTCGCAGGCTGTGGGCAGCAGGACGCCCCCGTAGAAGCATCTGCAGCAATTTCATGCCTCCTCGGCCGCCACCCGCAGCACCTCACCCCTCCCCCAGGCCCCAGCCGGCCCCACGCCCCCACCCAGTCTGGCCAAGCTGCCCGGGCCTCCACACTGACCAAGGGTGCCGGGCCCCGGGCCCCACCAACGTGGCCCGGCAGGTTCCCCACCGCAGACCTGGGCCGGGCCCGGCGTGGCCGGCGAGCTGCGTGCGTCCGGCTGCAAGCGGTTGTGCAGCCCTCGAGTGGGTTGAATGGAGACCGAGTCCCGGGAGCTGGGGGGCCCCTCAGGCCAATCAGGAGCGCCTCTCCAGATACAAAGCATCCCAATCAGGCGGCAGCGCCCCGTTCCCACATTCTTTGCCATCACAAATTGTCACCATGGGGACCATCACAAAAAAGACAGCTCCCAAATGCAATCATTTCCCGGTAAATTTCTACCCTTCAGCCCCACTCTCTCCCTCGGCTTCCACGCCCCTCCTCCCCTTGACCTCGGTTCCCTGGTTTCTCGAGGGGGCGGGGTGTGTGTGTGTGTGTGTGTTTAAAAAGTCCAGGACTGAGGAGGGGCCGGGCCCAGAAGAGATGGGCCTGCACACCTCCCCCAGACTCCGGGCCTACAGCTGCCATGCTCCAGTGCAGACAGACAATCGGACGGGGTAAGCCGGGCGGGCTGCTTTCCCCGCTGTCCTTGAGTGTTGAGTGGTGCTCTCCTCTCTCTCTCCCTCTCTCTCTCCCCATTCCCCCTTCCCAGGCACAGGGCCCTGGGGGCCTGTGAGCACACACACTGCTGTCTGCTGTCGGCAGAGGTAGCGGAGGCAGGGCCCTCTAGCGAGGGGCTGGCATATCCATGGGAAGGCAGCGGAACCCTCAGGAATCTTGTCTTTATGTTTGCTTCCTCAATTGAGCTGCACAAAGCCTGAATTGCCCATTCAGCGCGGCCGGACAAAAGGTTGGCGGTGCACGGTCCCCTTGCATTTGTAGTCAAACAGTTAGGGACTTAAATCGAGTCGTCATGATGGAGAAAGAGGTGGACAAAGCCCATAGAATTGCCATCAGCAAACATTTTCCTGTGTCATATTAGCCAGTCTCCATGGCTCCCCCTGGCCCGGGGACAATGGCACAAGTTTGCACACTTGGCTACTGTCACCGTGCCAACGCCGGCGGGGCCGCAAGCAGGGCCGCTCTGAGCAAGCAAGGGAGCCCAGTGCCGCTGGCCGTTGGCCCTGCCCACCGAGTGGCCAGAGGGAAGGTGAGGCGCGGGCGGAGGGCGGCTGCCTGGGAAATGCTGATGGGCGAGGCCTCCATGCCAGCCAGCCCGGGCGGCCCCTCCGCCTCCCGCCTTTCTCCTCATGCTCTGCCTCCTCTTTCCCGTCCTCCTCTCCTTTTTCCTGGCCTTCTCCCCTTTCCTCTGCCACTTTTTCCTCCTGTCCCCTGGTTGGTCAAATGGCTGGTGATCTATACACCAATCCACCTTTTTGCACCACCACCTAAAATGCCAAGGACTCCTCTCTGAGGTCTCGCTGCCCAGATGGGAGCACCAGCCAGGCAGGGGGCCTCACCCAGGAGCGATGGTCCTACCCCCTCCTGCTGGCCAATAGGCAGCTGCTGCTGGCGTGAGGCACCTGCCCGTGGTGGCCTGCCTCCAACCCACCTCCCCCTCTGGCCTGAGGCTCCCTAGAGCCCAAATGAAGGGTTTGGAGCAGACGGCCCAGTGCAGACACGCGGTAACTCACTTTAGGCATTTAGGAGCGGGTACAGTATTCTCTGTGCCCCCTTCCCCTGCAGCGGGTGTCGGGGAAGCGTGGACTGAGATGGAGGTGACCCTGGACTGAAGCATCCTGGATCATTGGCCATCACATGGCCGGGAGGGTGGCCCCTACCTGCAGTAGCCTTTGTGTTAAGTGGGAGCCAAACCATCTTCGTTTTAAACCCATGAGATTTGGGGATTGTTTCTACAGCATAACCCAGCACACCTTAACTGGCACAGGCAGGAAACGCCCTTTCTGCTCCAAGCACCCTGCACACACAGCTGGAGAAAACGCCCCAGGTCACCAGGTTAGGCTCCCGCACGACTCCTGCCCGGCACGGGTGCCTGCTGCCTCCTGCTGGAACCAGGGTGCACAGCCACAAGCACATTCGAATCTCTCCCGAAGCCAGTGTCGGCCCACCACACTGCCTTCTCCATCACTCCCGGCTGGGACCCTGGTCCCAAACCAGCCGGCTCCATTTCCACCCTGGCCTCCTGCTCCCGGCATCCACTTATGTCGGCCCCTCTTGCTGGGACACCCTCTCCGTTTGAAGAGCATGGCGACGTGCTTGAGCCGCTCCACTGGATCTCAGCTTCCTCTGAGGCCCCAGGGCGCCTGAAGCCATGTCAGCCCGTCCTGGTGCTGCCTGCTTGTGCCGGCCTCCTCCCACTTCTCAGCCAATAATGTCCCTAACAGGTCGGCCAGCTCCACGGGGCTCAAGTCCATATCTTAAAACATCCTCTGTAGCTCTAAACATGGGCTGTTCTTCCCATGTGTTCTTCCCACTGTTTGAGGAAAGAGGGAAGGAAAGAAGAAAAGAGGGAGGAGAGGAAGAAAGGGAAGAGAAAACTTGAACGAACAAAACTGAGGCTTGTTGGACTTGTGCAAAGAGCCGTGATGGACGATCGCACACAGAAGACGCACCTGACCCCGCGACAGCTCGGTGAGGGGGTTATGGTGGCCGTGAGGCTGCGTTACTCTCCCAAGGCCTCACTGCTAATAACTGGCAGAACTTGAACCTGAAGTCGGGCCCGTCTGCGTGCAAAGCCTGTGTGGCTCCCGTCACCCGTGTGGCTTCCCTGAGCTCCGACCGAGTACCGGGCACTGAGTGAGTGCTGTGGGGTTGGAAGGCCTCCCAGACCAGATTTTCTGCATAAGTCCTGGGTTCTGCCCTCTGTCCCTCCGTGAGGACGGGACTCCGCCTTCTGACTCAGGAGCCTGGGAGCTGGCACTGCGGGAGGTCAGTGGAGGGAGAGGAGGCAGCTGGGGCTTAGACTGGGCCCAGGAACCTGACCCATGGCCCCACACTGACCTGGTGACACCCCAGGCCTCAACGTTCGACCCTTGCTGGGGAGGCCTCCTCTGTGTTTTTCTGGCCATAGAGACAGGTGGAAAAACATCAGTAATAAGAATTATGCCTGTTCTAGAGAGCCCTTTCACAGTCATTCTCTCATGTGGTCCTGCCTCTGGGCAGGGAAGAATTTATTTCCCTATTTACAGTTGGTGACACACTCAAGGACAAGTCTCAAACCTCTGATTTTTGGGCCCAACTCAGGGCTGCTGAGTCAACTCTGTCCTCTTGGCATTCTTCAAGGCCCAGCTCAAACATCCAGGAAGACTTCCACCAACTCCCAGCATTATATGTGATACCCTCCCCATTGCTATGTTTATGGATTCAAAGATGAAGTCTAACCTCCTTAGCTTAACACAGAAGGCCCTTTGTAATCTGACCCCTACTGAGGCCTTGCACAGAGTAGCTTCTCACTACAATGTTTCATGAATTAAATACTTTGCCCATTCCACTGAATACAATTCTTCCTGTGGACTGGAAACAATCGCTTCCTGTCTTGTTTTTTCGTTTATTGTTTGTCCCAATCAGCCAATTCAACCTGGGGGAGCCACATGAGATCAGAGAACTTGTCTGCTAGTTCCTCTCTGTATCTCCAGTGACTAGAATGGCCTTGGCACAGAGCAGGCCTTCATGAAGGACCCTTGTGGTTGCTATGGCTGTACCTAATGCTGAATTGTCTGTGTTCCCTCGGGATTGCGGGTGCCTTGAAAGCAGGAGGCACCGTTTCACAATGGCGTCCCCTTGTGTCAGAACAGGGGTTCCAAAAAGCTCCATTAAGAGCAAGGGAGCTGTGTTGGACTTGACCTTGAGGGTTCCTTCCGACCTCCTCCTGTGGCTGCCGTGGACCTCCAACACTCAGGCGGTGCTAACCCGACCTCAAGTCCATTCACACCATTCAGCGTCAGGGACTCGCAGCCTCGAGTCCACTCCATTCAGCACCTGCCATGTGCCAGCGCCCAGCAGGGGCGGGGTGGGCTTCCCTGGCTTGCTCTTCTGTTCCCGAGGCAACTTGTTGGAGGCAACGGCGACCTTGTCTTGATGACTGAACAGCTGTCTTCTGCCCACCCTTCAGGGAGGCAGGATGACATCCTAACTGGCTTCAATTTCCCAAAAAGCCACTCGGAGCCACCCGTCCAGAATCTCTGGATGTCGTCTGACATAATCCACTTCTAGGATCTAGCCCACACAGGCGCAGGCAGAAACCGAAAGCAAGAGGAGGCTGTGTGACAATGCCGTGCACCGGCCAAGCCCCACGGGACCGGTCATCTGGGGTGGCGGGCTTTCAAATTGCTTTTATGCAGAGAAGCCCATTCAAAAAATTATCATGTGGGAGTCCAGTATGTAAAACAGTGACAGCAATGTGGTGAGGACAGATTTATTTTACACCCGCAAACGCACGCTTTCCACTTATTTTGCAAGCAATGAATTAGAGCAAGGAGGCTGTTTTGGTGGCAGAGAGCTTCGAAATCAGGGGCGATGGGTTACGGTCTGACATCAGCCGTACTTTGTTTTGGTTGCAGAGTATTTAGAAAATCTTGATTTAGAGAGAGAAGCAGCTGCAATGGTAATTTTTTTTTTAAGCGTATCTCGCAATCTCAGGATAGTCCTCGAATGAAAAGGAATCGTCTAAGAAGCTTTATTAGCTAGTTCCCAGAGGAGTTAGCCAGTTAGCTGCCCAGGTTAACCAGTTGGCAGCCAAGGGTGTCAACTTGTGAGTTAAAAAGCGTTTGAGTGTGTGTTTATTTGTTGGCACAGTTTTTAGAATGGAATATTTTAAGTTGCCAAAAATAAAATTTAAGGGAAATTTTACATTTCCACGCCTCTCTAGAAAGTTCCAGAAGATGGGTACCTTCTCATTTTAGAGGTGAAGAGAGTGAGGGCCAGATAGTGGTGGTGATTCAGCCAGGGCGACAGAGCCGGGTAGACGCAGGAGGAGCCCGCAGCTCTGCTCTCCCAGCGGCCCTGTGTGCACGCCGAGGCCCAACAGCGACACTGTGGCGCTCAGAGCTCGGGTCCACTCAGCACTTGCCCCTGATGGGAGTAGGGAACGTGTATTAAGCTGTTTGTCCTTCCCAGGTGCCATGATCACTGTCTTTAATAGATAAGGAAACTAAGGCACAAATCATCTAGGAAACTTGCCCAAGGTCCCCTGGTCTGTAAGTGACGGAGCTGGGAATGCGATGCTGGCAGCCAGATCCAGACCCTCAGTCATGACCCTCAGATGCTGCTGTTCACTACTGATGACGCTGAACCAACGCACAGGCACTCACTCCCTCCCAGGGCCTTTGCTAGCCCAGGGACGCCACCTGCCCGAGGCCCTCATGGTCCAGGAGAGTTAGGTCCCACGGCCCCCGACTCAGGAAACACACAAAGCCTACAAGGTTGGGGGCGGGGCACAGCAGCCCAGCGGGCAGCTCTGTGGACGTGTGGTGCAGACATCACAAGACGATTTATGTAACCTCTTACATAATGGGAATGTTGCTACCCAAGGCCAGCCAGAGGCATGCTGTCAGCTGTAATCAGGGCAGACAGGCTCCCGCTTCCTTGGAATGGGAGGGATCGAGTCAAAATAAACCCCTTTGACTGCCAGGCCGAGGGCTTCCTGCTCTGGCAACCTCGTCTCACAACCTAGGCTGAGCACCAGCCTGGCTGTGTCCTCAGAGCAGCCAGAGACCTCGTGATGACCTGAAGAAGTCACAGCCCAGCTCAGCCAGTCCCTGCGCCCCTGGTCACATCCCAACAGCAGTGATAGAGACAACAGTCAGTGTGATCAAGTCTCATACTGGAAGCAGTTTCACCGCATTGATACAGTACAGAAGGGAGACTGGTTTTGGAGATAAGATCTCTGAACTCTGCACCTACCTGGCTGTGTGATCTTGGGACAGTCACTCACCCTGTCTGGGCCTCAGTTTCTTGGTTAGATCACATCAGCAGTTCTCAGCCTCCATGTTGCACACATGGACACTGGTGTGGGGCTGGTGCGTCACAAGTCGGTGTTACTTATAAAGGTTCCAAACTTGGCAACTGATGCACTTTTTCCTAATATAAATTAGAGCCGATTCAATGTAACAAAGCCAGGTGAACCTCCTTGCATTCCCCTGTGGGTTCTTGAAAGGGATGTGAATGAGCTGGTAAGTCCCAGGACCCAACTCTCCAGGAAGAGAGGAAGCACATCAGATTTTCATCCATCTCGGGGGGAGTCTCAAGACGGGCAGGGTTCAGGGAAAGAATTTTATGCTGAATGAGTGCTGAGAGCAGACATCCGTGCCTTGCTCCTGATCTTAGGGGGAGAGCACTGAGTCCTCCACCACTGAGTACAGTGTTAGCTGCAGGATTTTGGTAGATGCCCCTTATCAAGTTGAGGAAGTTCTCCTCTATTCCTAAGTTGCTGAGAGTTTTTATCATGAATGGGTGTTGAATTTTGTCAGATAATTTTTCCTTCATCAATTTATGTGATCACGTGGGTTTTCTTGTTCAGCCCCTTGACATGGTGGATTACAGGGACTGACTTTCAAATATTGAACCAGCCTTGCATTCCTGGAGAAAACTCCACTTCGTTGTGGTGTATAATTCTTTGTATGTATTGCTGGATTTAACTTACTAATATTTGGTTGAGGATTTTTTGCTGTTTTCTATGTTCATCAGGTATATTAGTGTATTGTTTCCTTTTTTGTGCTGTTTTTGTCTGGTTTTGGCATCATGGTAATACTGAACTCACAAAATGAATTGGGAAGTATTCCCTTCTCTTCCTTTTTTTTTTTCCCCCGGAAGACAGTATGTAAAATTGATGCTAATTCTTTAACTGTTTGGTAGAATTCTCCCATGAAACCATCTGGGCCTGGGACTTTCTTTTTTGTGAGGTTTTCAATTACAAATTCAATTTCTTCAATAGTTACAGGATTACTCACACTATCTACTTCATACTGGATGACCTTTGGTAGTTTGTGGTCTCTGAGGAATTGATCCATTTCGTCTAAGTTGTTGAATTTATGTGCATAGAGCCGTTCATGGTATTCCCTTATTATCCTTTGATGTCCGCTGGGTCTGTAGTGCCATCCATTTCACTCCTGATGCTGGTGATTTGTGTCTTTTTTCTTTTTTGACAGCCTTGCTAGAGGTTTATCAATTTTATTGATCTTTTCAAAGAACAAGCATTTCATTGATTTTCTCTATTGTTGTCTGTTTTCAATTTCATTGATTTCTACTCTTTATTATTTCCTTTGTTCCTCTTTCTTTGGGTTTACTTCTCTTTTTTCAGTTTCCTGAGCTTAGATCATTGAAATTTTCTTTTTCCTTTTTCTTTTCTTTTCTTTTTTTTTTTTTTGCCAAGGAAGATTTGCCCTGAGCTAACATCTGTGCCAATCTTCCTCTATGTTTCAGTATGTGGACCACCAGCACAGCATGGCTGCTAACAGAGTGGTGTAGGTCCATGCCCAGGAACCAAACATAGGCTGCCAAAGTGGAGTGCACTGAACTTAACCACTAGGCCACTGGGGCTGGCCCTGAGATTTTATTTTCTAATGTAAAAAGTTAGTGCTATAAAATTTCCTCTTGGCACTGCTTTAGCTGCATCTCACAAATTTCAATCTGTTGTACTTCCATTTTTCGTCAGCTCGATGTGTTTTGTTATTTCCTTTGAGACATTCTCTTTGGTCCTGTGACGGTTAATTTTGTGTGTCAACTTGACTGGATCACGGGATGCCCAGATATCTGGTTAGGTATTATTCCTGGGTATGTCTTGAGGGTGTTTCTAGAAGAGATTAGCATTTGAGTCTGTAGACTGAGAAGAGGGCATTGCCCTCCCCAGTGTGGGTTGGCACCGTGCAATCTGTTGAGGGTCTGGATAGAACAGAAGGCAGAGGGTGGGTGGGTTTGTTCTTTCCTGCCTCCCTGCTGGAGCTGGAACGGCAGTCTTCTCTTGCCCTCAGTCTGGGATTTACACCATCAGCTCACCTGGTTCTCAGACCCTTGGACTCAGACTGGACATAGACCACCAGGACTCCTGGGTCTCCAGCTTACACACACAGATCACGGGACTTCTTAGCCTCCATAATGGCAAGAGCCAATTCCTCACAAGAAATCTCTCTCTCTCTCTCTCTCTTTCTATACATATACATATTTCTCTGGAGAGCCCTGACTAATTCCAGATGATTACAGACCCATTGGTGGTTTAGAAGTATCAGAAGTATGTTGTTTAATTTCCAATGTTTGGAGATTTGGGGGGAGGGGTGCCTTTCTGTTATCGATTTCTATTTCATTCCATGATGGTCAGACAACACACTTGGTATGATTTAAATTCTTTTAAATTTGTTGAGGTTTGTTTAACCACCCAGGATATAGTCCATCTTGGCAAATGTTCCACAAAAACTTGAAAAAAAGTGTAGGGACCAGCCCCATGGTTGAGTGGTTAAGTTCACGTGCTCTGCTTCAGCGTCCATGGGTTCATCAGTTTGGATCCTGGGGGTGAACCTACACACTGCTCATCAAGCCATGCTGTGGTGGCATCCTACGTAGAAGAACTAGAATGACCTACAACTAGGATATACAGCTAGGTACTGGGGCTTTGGGGAGAAAAAAATTCAAATTAAAAAAAAAAAAGAAGAAAAGTGTACTTGGCTGTTGTTGGCTTGAGTGATCTATAAATGTTGATTAGATCTCCCTGGCTGATGGTGTTGTTCAGTTCTTCTCCATCCTTGCTGATTTTCTATTCTATGGTAGTTCTTTCAGTTGCTGAGAGGGGTGTGAAGTTCTCAGTCACAGCTGTGGACTCGTCTATTTCTCCTTTCAGCAGCATCAGGTTTTGCATCATGTACTTTGAAGCTCTATCGTTTGATGCACAGACATTTAGGAATACTGTGTTTTCTTGTCGATTGGCCCTTTTAGCATCACATAATGCCTTCTTCATCACGGGTAATTTTCTTTGCTCTAATGTCTACTTTGCTCCCATGTCTAATGTTTAAGTGGATATTAATATAACCACTCCTGCTTTTTAAAAATTAATGTTTGCATGATATAACTTTGTTCATCTTTTTACTCTCAACCTGCCCATATAGCTATATTTGAAGTGAGTGTCTTAGAGACAATATGTGGTTGTGTCACTTTTTTTACACCCACTCTGCCAATCTCCTTTAATTAGTATACTTCTACCATTCAGGCTACAATTGTTGATAGGTGAGGCCTGTCATTTGGTCGCTTGTTTTCTGTTTGCTTGCATATATCTCCTTGCATAGATTTTCAGTGGTTGTTCTAGTATTTCAGTATACATGCATAACTTGTCACAGTCTACTAGTTTCAACCTTTTACCACCATTCTTGTGCCAGACAAGTGCTTCTCTACCTGACGCCCAGGCCCCTCTTCAGACCAACAAACTCAGAATCTCCAGGGAGGGGGAGCTGTCATTAGAACGGTGATTCTCACGCGCATCCAGGATGGAAGTCCGCTGCCTGGATACCCCCTGAGACTCCTTCCTGCACAGATCATTTGGGCAGGGGCACATTTTCACGGAGCCTTGAAACACGGCCAGGTCTGAAACCTCACTATAATCTCAAGACTAGAAGTCACCTTAGCAGAGTGGAGTCTCAGTGAAGGAAACCTGTGGATGAAGTGAGGAAGGACGTGGCAGAGAAGTGGCCATCTCAACAGAGGAGGGCTCCGCTCTTAGCCATTGCTCAGTTTCTCTAGAAGTCAATGCTCCCGATTGTTCTAGAGGCTGGTCATTCATGAAAGGTCTGCCGTGACCCGAGTCACTGAGTGAGCATCAGGAGGTTTGGAAGGGCTCAGTACCCCTTTGCCACCATGCCTGGGGCCAGTTCCCAGGCAGGGGACGAGCCTTTTATCATTTTCCTCACAAATGGCCCTGGAGGCCTACTGTTCACAGCCAGCCCCTTGCAGACATCACTAGTTGATCCCGGTACCATCTCCTGCAGAGCCCTGTGGTGGCTCCATATCTTTCAGCTTCCCCCACTAAAAAAATAAGATAAACCCATGTTTAATCTCTGCCCAGCTTATGGGCTCCTTGAACCCTCTGAGTCAACTTTACATTCTGCTCATTCTTCATGTTCCAGCACCTAGAACCGTGGTCAGCTTGGAACACGCTTATCAAACACCTGGTTAACTTTAATAGATAGATCTAGCTTTCAGACATCGTTGGTTAGTTAATTCCTTCTGCTCAGAATCTGTGTCCCCTCTAGCATTCTCCCATGTCACATGGCTCCACTCTGTATCTGACTGAGCAGCAGGTGTGACTTTAGAACATTTTAGGGACAATGTGAAGGGCGAAGGCCCTCAGGGAGCCGGGGGAGGTGGGAGCCCATCAGGGAGCCCGGGGAGGTGGGAGCCCCTCCGGGCTCAGACGCACCTGGGTGGAAGCTGGCTCCACCACTTCCTGGCGTGGAACTTTGAGCAGGTCACCTGTCACACCGAGCTTCAGTTCTTCTGTCTGTGACGTGGGGACAAGGAGCATATGTGGGACTCTTTTAAGAAGAGTTAGTGCTCAGTGGGTCGGTTCCAAAGCATTTAATGATCACCTACTGTGTGTAAGATACTCTGTGAGGTGCTGGAGATATCGAAAGGAATAAGACACCCGTGTGAACAGCCTAGCAAATGATTTATCGACTCTTACTATATGCTAGATAACGTTCTGAAAACATCATCTGTGTCAACTCCTCCATAAGGACGTGGGTTGCTACTGTCCCTGCTGTACAGATGAAGAGACTGAGGCCCAGGTGGACCAGGTGACTTGCCCAAGACCCCACAGCCAACAGAGGTGAAGCTGGAGTCCAACCCAAGCAGATTATCATAGTTTCATGATTACTCACCATGGTCAATAAGCTCTGAGCCTCAGGTTCCTCATCTTATAGTGGAGCTAATGGTAGTTCCCTGGCAGGGTGGATAACGAGAATTAAGAAAGATCATCTGTGAGAAAGACTACCGCAGCGCCTGGCTCGCGGCTGATGCCCCTCCCTCACCTTCCTCCCCCTCTGGGCACAGGCCAAAGCTGCCCAGGTGAAGCCCATCTTGGGCACATCGCACCTGTAAAGAGGGGCTGATGCGACAGGAATGACACAGCAATAGGGTCTCTGTGCCCCTGCTGGTCGTCCCCAACAGACTACTGCCCTGTACTGATCCCTGCCACCCTGCCATGTGTCCATCACCTTGACTGTGTCCTCTGGTGCCTTTCTGATGCGTCTCTTCACTCGGCCCAGGGCGCCAGCCAGGAATGAAAAGTCCGTTTAATCTCAACTGCCAACTCGGATTTGACTGGCGATGGCTGGTGGGTGCTGGGTGGGAAGATTCCGAGGGCGTGCTGGGCTCAGCGGTTAGAATGCTGTGATCAGCTAGTGATGTCTTCCGTGGGCGTGGCTGGAGATGTGCTGGCTGTGCACCAGATATCCCCGAATCCAGCTCTAAATCACAGCATGCAGAGTCAGGGGCACGAAGCTTGGCGTTCTAGTAACCCAACCTGTGTGATTGTGTGACTCCCCCATGGACTCAAGCACTCCCACTTCCCAGGCCAGAGCTCATCCATTCAGTTCGACAAACTGAGACCAGGCGTGTTGGGACTTTGGAGAATGGGGACAGTGAGAATTTTTGTGCAATGGGGAGGAGAGGTCCCTGCAGGCAGTGGGCGAGACCAGGTTAGGAAGAAAGGTTGTCCTCTGTGGATATTTGCATGCAATAGGCACATAGTAAAAGCTTGTTGAATGAATGAAAGAACAAACTAGAACATGGGGCAAAATGATTGGTTGGCTGCTGAGTCATCTTGGGGAGTCCAACCACCAGTCACATAATGACCTGGAACCAGCAGGTACCTCCTCTGTGCTGGGCCCTCCGGCCACGGCTCTGCCTCTTGGCTGCTTTGGACAAACAACACGCTCTGAACATCAGAAAGGAGCCCTTGGCCCCTGGGAATGGGATTTCCTAGGAGAAAGGTGACGGGGGCCCGGGCCTGACTCCCCTTGAACACCGCGAGGTGCTGGGAGCTTTTATCTGCCATCTCATTTAATCCTCCGTAATAAATGAGTGAAAGAACAACTGAGACTTTCTGAGGTGGCCATTGTCCTTTCCATTAGACAGATTAGGAAACTGAGGCTTAGGGAGGTAGAAGAGCTCTTCCCGGTCACTGAGCCAGGAGGCAGAGGAACCGGGCTTTGGACTCACTGTGTCTACACCGCAGTGCCCCTCAAAGAAGGCGGTGGGGGGGGCACTCATTGTCACCTCTCGTCTGTCTCTTCCCTAATGGATTCCCAGCCCTCTGCCTCCCGCCTGGAGTGCCTGTCCCACTCTGGTGATATACCAGGGGTTCCTTTTCATCATCCTTTTCATCATCACTTTATTTCCTGACCTCCGATCACAACTCTGTCTGTAGCTCAAATCCAGCCCCAAACACACTTTTAAAAAAGTCTCTGAGTGGAGTCTTGCCACGTGATCATTTGCGTGATGAGCCGCTGGGCCATTCGAGCCTGCCTCGGGCATTCTGTTCCCGGGCTCCCTGACAGGGTCCTGAGCGGGTAAGAGGGGAGTATGAAGAATTACTACGATGCATTCAGTAGCCCCCCACCACCTCCACCCCAGCATTGAGGCTGAGCTCTCCCAGCTGACATTGCCCCCTCGGATGTCATTCCACTGCTTGGCACGTGGTAGGCTCCCCTTGGAGCTTCTGGGTCACCTGGAAGCAGATGTGTACCCCTTTGGAGTCAGACAACGGCATCCATGTCCTGCCTCTGCTGGTCCAGGCTGGTGATCTCACCTCTCTGGGCCTCGCCTTTCTCCTCTGTAAAGTGGGGTAGTTCTTTCTAGTGACTCTGCTGGCTTGCTGGGACCCTAAAGAAAGATGGGCCCCAAGGATGACTTGGTTCTGACCAGGCTATAAGACTGACCAGGGGGGTGGGGGAGGGAGCCCCCAATAGTGTCCAAGGGCTTGACCACAACCAGCCCCAAGTTCAAAGACACCTATGATGGCCTGGCAGTGACAGCTCCCATCACACCTTGAATGATGACCCACAGTTCTGGACGATAAGGGTGATGGGAGCAGTGCCCCAGCTCCCGCAGGCTAAAGGATGGGTGGAGGTGGTTTTAGCTCTGTTGGGAAGGCATGGAGAGAATTCTAGGGGGAAGAGAGTGTAGGTCAGCGAGGACGAGAGGAAAAAGCAGACGTGGGCTAGATGACACAGGCCACTCCAGTGCCAGAGCGCCTGCAGGTTCTCGGGCAGGTCCCAGCCGATCCTGCCCAGAGTGGGAAGCATGGCAGCAGATGTGGGCTCAGCGTGCACAGAGCGAAGCCTAGAGATGGGTCATTGGCCACAGCTTTAGGATGGGGCGCCTGGATGCACCCCAGGCCTCTGCTCTCCTCCTCTGCATTCACTCCTTGGAAAACCCTGTGGTCTCAGGCGCCTAAAGTACCATCCGGGGGCCGATGGCTCCCTGTTTAAGGCTCCAGCCCGGACTTCTCCTCTGAACGCCAGCCGTTCCAGCAGTCTCCTCGCCCTCTCCCCAGGGAGGTCCAAGATTCTCCGCTTTCTACATCCAAAACTGAGCTCCTGGGTTTCTCCCCACCTCTGCTCCTCCCACAGTCTTTCTCATCTCAGATACTGGCAGCTCAATCCTTCTGGTTGCTCAGGCGGAAACCTCAAAGCCATCTGTGACTCCGCTGTCATACCCATCCATCAGCACACCCTCTTGGCTCCACTGGCAAACTACATCCAGAATCTGACTGCTTCTCGCCCGCTCCCGTGCTCCCACCCTGGACCAGTCTCCCATCATCTCTCAGGTCACCTGGACTGTTTCAGAGTCTCCTAACTGGGCTCCTGGGTCCAGCCTCCCCCCCGAGTCAGTTCTCACACAGCAGCCTGTGCTCCTTCTGAAAAGATAAGCCGGCTCAGAGCGCTCCTCTGCTCCCCCACTCCCTCCGCTCCCATCTCACTCAGAGCAGCGGCCCCCCAGTGGCCACAAGATCCTGCGTGGTCTACACCCCTCCCAGTTACTTCTCTCACTTTATCCCCTCCACCACCTCCCTCCTGCCCCTGTTCTCCTTGCTGTTCCTCAAATACCAGGCACGCGGCCACCTCAGGGCCTTTGCATTTGCTGTTCCCTCTCCCTGGAATTCTCTTACCCTAGATCAGTGGTCGGTAAACCATGGCGCACCACCTGTTTGTGTAAATAAAGTTTTATTGGGACACAGCCATGCCCGTCCCTTGATGTATTGTCTAGGCTACTTTTGCCCCACAGCAGCAGAATGGAGGGGTTGTGACGGACACCAGAGGGCACTCAAAGCCTGAAGCATTTACTCTCTGGCCCTTTACAGAACAGTTTTGCCCACCCCTGCCCTGCATACTTGTATGGCTCACCCCTTCACCTCCTGTGTGTCTCTCCCCAAGGGCACTCCCGTGAGTCCGTCTCACCCTGCACCCTCTCCTTCTCCATCACACTCACCGCCACGAAGCACTCTGGACATTTACCCACTTACCTCCTTTATGGTCTATCTGCTGCCACTAGATGTCGGTTCCACGGAGGGAAGGGACTTGGACCGCTGCTCACAGCTGTGTCCCCGTCCCAGAACAGCACCTCACATGCAGCCGATGCTCAGAAAATAAGCGCTCAGCGAATGATGTTTCCCATTGGCTCAGTCCATACCTCTGGGCCTCTGCCTCAGTTTCCCTTTCTGTGGCACTGGGGCCCTGGCAGATCTCTTGCCAGGTCTTTCCCAGGGATGCTGAGTCCCGTCATGAATAAACACCGTCCCCAGAAACACCCAGCCTGGGTTCCGGCAAGCCCTGCACCACCTCTGTCTTAGGTAGGTCCCCTCATACTAAAAAAGAGTTAAAAGACGTTCTAAAGTATGGGGGGTGCAGACGTGATGGCATTTTAAATGTTTAGGTGTGACAGGTAACACTCACTCAACACAGGAAAGCACTGCATTATAATGGTTCAATCACAAGACAGCTACAGAGGTTACTTTCAATATTAATTAATTAAATTCAGTTAAGATATTAATTAACATTTATTAAAATATTAAATTAAAATAATTAATTTTAAAATAATTTTAAATATTAATTAATGGTGCCCAGGGTGACACAGGAGATGCCAGAGAGCCGCTCTTTCTTATTTCTCTACTTCAGTCTTCAAATGGTTATCTCATTTGAAGGGAATGTCCAAAGTCTGGTCCACAAAACAAAAAACAAGTCCCAAACCTCAATGCTTGGGAGCCTTCTAAGTGCCACTCAGAGCGCCCTCGAGCAGTGTGGGAGAGTATCGGCACAGCATCAGCTTCACCTTCCTGCTCCCACCCAGCCCTGCCCCCCAACTCGGGGCCTATGAGCTCCTATCCATGCCCCTTATTGGGGGCTGATGCTCTCTGAGACCAGTAAGCACTGCCCAGAGCTTTACATTCTCCGTAAGGAGACACAGGGGCTCCAGGTCACCCACCAAATCCTCCAACAGCACTGTAGGGTGCCTCTAAGTAAACCCATTTCACAGAGGAGGCCACTGAGGCACAGAGTGATGTGCCCAGGTTCACGAAGCTGAGAACTGGCCGACCTGGGGATCTGAACCCAGGCCCATCTGAGCTCGGGAGGGTCCTCACATCTTCCCATTGGTGCCTTCCGAAGGACCGCCCCTGCAGAGATGCGCCAGCCCAAGGACCAAGTGCGAGCGTCATTTATGAACTTCTTGGGCACGCCCCAGTCACCCCACAAGGGCCCCATCCCCTCAGCCAGCCCATCTGAAATGTAGGTGTGCCGGGTAAACTGAGGCAGCATGGGGCCCTGGATAGGAGCTGAGTTCTGGGGTTAGCCAGATCGGCTCCTTGGCAGGTAGCTGGCCCGGAGAACATTATTTGCTGGCTGATTGAGGGGTGGCATAATTTCTTCTCCTGCAAAGACTCTGCATTTGGGCTATGAGGTTACTCTCGGCCTTAACTTCCCATCTTGGCCGCCTGCCAGGACCCTAAAGGCACCTGTGAATCTCTTTTCTCCAACAGACACCTTGAACCATAAACAGATGCCAGGGACCTTGGGGACCATGAATAACACCACGGAATTGGAGAGAGGGCCTTTGGAGTCACTGATCTGACTTCAAGTCCCGGTTCTGCCACTTACCAACTATGTGACCAAGGGAAAGTCACTTAACCTCTCTGAGCCCCAGTTTCCTCTTGCCAGGCAGCACCTTCCTGCAACATCCTTGGAGGAGGCTAAGGTCACAGATGTGAGTGCTTAGCCCAGGCTGGCCTGTGGTCAACATTTCTATTTGCCATCCGACCCCCTTATAAATCAGATGAGGAAACTGAGGCTGGCAGGCGAAACGGCTTGTCCAAAGCAGCCTGGTGAGTCAGTGGCAGGGTCAGAACTGGCATCCTGACTCCAAGACCAGCGCTCCCAGCCCCTATCCGGAGTGCGTTTTCCCCACCCTTGACAGAGAGAGGAAAACAGCGCTCCGTCCGGCCTCAAACGGCCACGAGAGGGCGCCCCTGGACTTGCTCGGCGTCTGCTGCGTTTTGGGGACCGGGCCCTTGTCTGCCCCAGCGTCCTCAGCCTGTCGGCTCGCAGCCCGAGCTCCTGCCCCTTCAGAATTCTGATGAGACCCCCCTGCTCACTCTTCTTCCTTGCCTCCACCCTCCAGCCCCAGCCCAGGGTTATCCATTCTCCTTTCCTGGAGCAGACTTGGGATCCTCGGAACCCCCATATTGGTTTTCCCAACGAGAGGACCCACGTCTGGCTTTGGGATTACAGCAATGTTCTGCTGTTTCTTAGCATCCACCCACGCTCCCATCCAGCCATCCACAAACTTCCACTCCACACCTGCCGGGTGCCGGGGGCCAGGCCAGGGAGCTGGCGGAGGGCACGGCAGAGTCCATCCATCCATTCTTCAATACAGCCCCTGCCTCATGGAGGATGCAGCCAAGTGGGGAGACCATAGTTCCAACACCTGATGACATGATGGCTTCAGCGTGTCGGTTGAAAAGCAAGCAGAAGGGCTAAGGGCAGGAGCCCCAGGGCCACTTCTGGAGGCTGTGGCCACTGATTTGCATCCTCAAGGAAGCCAAGGACCTGGCCAGGCAGAGAAGGCCCAGTGCTCCGAGAGGCCACGAGGGGAGACCCACGCCCCTGGGTGAAGACCCTCCTCATCTGTAATCAGGAATTATAATTCCTCCTCTGCCTCCCTCCTAGAAGGAAAGAACGTATAGCTGAGTGAGACGGAAGCAGGGTGGGGACTAAAGCACCATGCCACCAGCGAGGAGATGGGTCTCAGCCCCAGCATCCTCGTCTTTCCCAAGGCGGCGTTTGGCCTTCAGGTGTATCCAGTGGGCTTCTGTTTCCCTTTCCTCCAGCATACACCCCCCCCTCCACTGCCCTGCTTGCAGATGCACTTTCAAGACCACTCCAGTTGCTGGGTCACTGATGAGAGGCCCGCAGGGCTCCCATGCTGACCCCGCCGAGGCCCGCCCTCCCCTCTTCCCTGCTCTGGGTTGCCATGAGTCACTCAAGGTCCACGTATTAGGCCTATTAGAACAAAAACAGGAAGGCAGGCAGGCCAGGCATGCCTGGAGGCCATCCCAGAGCTCTTAGAGGATGAAATCTGTGAAAGGGATCCCAGGCAGCTATGGGCGCACTGCCCTCTGCACCCGGGGTGCTGGCCAGGAAGGCCTCTGAGTCTCGGGGGAAGAGCGCTGTGTGAATGTTGGCATTGCCCGTCGCCCCACTTCCATCCTTTTAGACAACACAAATGACAAGCTATTTCCAACTTTCCTTCTCCAAACAGAGTCCTCTTGGTCTGGGGTGGGGGTGGAGTAAGAGGTGAGCTCCCTGGATGTTCGAGGCCCTCCCTGGACCCAGGGGAGCGTGCTAAACATCACAGAGAGCGCGTTTATCTTCCCAAACCTGTGTTTCTTGCAGGACATCACACGCTGTTGTGCATCCTCTCCTCGCCTCGCTGTGCACAAACACATGTGTAATTCTCCGCTTCTCCCAAATGCACTCTCCCTCCCTGAGTGCAGGCTGAAGCTGCTTCCTGAAACATCGCCTGGACTCCCCCAGGCGGCCAGAGAAACGTGGCCAGAGGCCAAGTGGCCTCTCCGGGGGCTCTGGGTGGCCCAGGAGCCCCCCACCCCCACTCCGGGGCCTGGGGAGAGTCTTTCCTTCCCTGTCCAAGGAGAGGAGTGGGCTGCCAGCTGCTACTGGAGAGACTGGAGGCTCATGTCCCTCCCTCCCGTGCACCCTTGCCAAACCTCTTTCCTATGAAGGTGACCCCATGTACCCATTTTAACCAGATTTCAGCTGGATTTCAAGGTTGAGAAGATCCGATATGTTAGAATTTTTCAAAAGTCTTATAACACCCAGTGCTGTCAAGGATGTGGAGAAATAGACACACTTAGGCATTGTGGATGTGAGCGTAAATTGGCATTGACTTTTTGAGGATATTTTGGCAGTGTCTATTAAAATACGTGCACATGGGCACAAAGAGCTGTGCGCGAGGATGTCTGTGGAGATGCGCTTTGCAACTGCAAAAAACAAAGACGGAAAAACCCGAACGCTTGGAAGTTATGTACTGCCGTAGTGCTGGACGTGGAAGGCGCTGTAGCCGCTCAGAAGAATGACATTGACCTGCAGCTGCTCACTCAGAAGGACCTCAGCACAGAGAGTGAAAAGTAACTCTCCTTCCCTCCCCAGCCCCAGCCTCCCAGGTTCCCTCTGGGGAGGCGGCCACCATTTTCGCTTCCTGGTATATCCTTCCAGAGATGGTCTAGGCAGCTCCAAGCGGTGGGTGTAGACATATCCATTCTCCAACTCTTCCGTCTCGTGTACACTGTACTCAAATGACAGCACACTCCATCTGACCACAGATCCAGGCTTGCTTTTTCCACTTACTTTGTTTTAGTGATCAGCCCACATCGGTATGTAAATGAGCCTCTTATTCTTTTTATCGGCTGCATGGAGACAGGCTCCAGGATTCTGGTCTTCCCCTCCTGGAGCCAGAGTTGTGTCTCCAAAGCAGCTGCTCCAAGCCATAGCCTTTAAACGCCGCTGTGAGATTCTATTTGTCAGGAGGCGTGTCGCCAGTTAATTATAACCACTAGTACTCAAAGCACCAAAGTTTGTGCATGATTTCATTCTTTTTCCAAATGAATGACAGGAGATTTAAAGTTATTCCTCTGGTAGTATGAAAATAGGTAGGTTAGGAATCTTTTAGTTGCAAGTAATAGAAACAGTCTCAAACTGTCTCAAGTAAAAGGGAGAATTGATTGGCTCTTGTTAAGTTGAGAAGTCCAAAGTAGTGTCAGCTGCAGGTATGGCTGGCTCCAGGATTCGGACAATGTCAGCAAGACCAAGTTGCTCTCTAACTCTTCCACATTCTCCCCTCTGTAGGCTTAAGCCCTGGTACCAGTTCTGTCCCTACCTGCCCTCAGGTTCCAGGTCTCGGAGGTAAGAATCAGAATGTCTTTCTCAGAAGTCTGAGTGAACGTCACTCTATGTCTCGGCATTAGTTACACAAAACTAAACCACAATGACAAATAGACCCTAAAAGTGTGTAATAATGGCTCAAACCCTAAAACTGTATTTTACTCTCCTGTAACATTCCTGGTGGACATTCCTGGTCTTTGCTCCACGCGCTTGTTCAAAGATTCTGCCTCTTTCCACCTTGTGGTTCCACCAGCCTCTAGGGCGAGTGTCTTCAATCGTTTTCTGTAAAGGGCCCGAGAGTAAATATTTTAGCCTTTATGGGTCTCTTCTCTTCCTTCATTCTTCTTCTTTTCTCCTTTTTCTCCTCCTCCTTTTCTTCTTGCCTTTAAAAATGTCAAAACTATTCTTAGCTTGTAGTTCAAGCAAAAACAGGCCCACGGGCCAGACTGGCCTCCAGGCCCTAGTTTGCTGCCCCCACAGCCCCCACCCAGCCCCCACCCAGCCCCAGAGCCTTGTCGTCTGCATCTAGACTGTGGAAGGGAAAAGAAAACAAGCAGGGGACACGCCCACTTCTTGTAAGCCTTGGCTGAGCAACAGCACACGCGCTTCAGCTCATGCACGTGGCCGCCCTGAGCTTGGCTGTCTACCCAGGAAGAGGAGGGGACAGATTTTGGGGAGCAGCAGCAGTCTCTGCACAGTCTCCGTGGCCAAGTCCCACGATTATCATTCAATGAACCTGTGGGTGTATCGGTTAGTTTTTGCTGCATAACAAGCTGTCCTGGTTTCTTAGCGCCACTGTAACAAAGTACCACATACTAGATGGACTAAACAATAGAAACTTACTCTCTCACAGTTCTGGAGGCTAGAAGTCTGAACCCAAGGTGCCAGCCCTCTGAAGCTCTGGAGGAGAACCCTGCCTTGCTCCCTCTAGCTTCTGGTGGGCTCTGGGAATCCCTGACGCTCCTCGGCTGTGGCTGCATCACTCCACTCTGCTCCCATCTCCACATGCCCTTCTCCCCTGACAGCCCCCTCCCATCCAAGTCTCACTCTCCTTCCTCTTATACGGATAGCAGTCCTGGGGTTTAGGGCCCACCCTAATCTGGGATGACCCCATCCTAACTTGATTTCATCTGCAAAGACCCTCTTTCCAAATAAGGTCACAGTCACAGGTGCCAGGGGTTAGGGAGACATAATTCTACACCCTGCACAAGCCATCCCATCTTCCCACGTTGTGCCAGGCTGGCAGCACACACTTGCTAAAGAGCTCTGACTCTGCCACAGGTCTCAATAGAGACGTCCTCTGGTTGTCGCTGATTCTAGGTAATGAGCTCCCTGTCTCTGGAGGTGTTCTGCAAACAGGTGTGTTAACAGTCACCTGCCTCATAGAGTTATGATGACAATAGTGGATGTGAAGTCCTGTGGGAATGGCCCCGTGAGGAGCCCCATCTCCGGGATGGGGGAGGGGAGAGGGCCCCGCAGGCAAAGTCTCCCTGAGGATAAACCATCCCTTCTTCCTAGGCTACAGCCCGCGGCAGCTTTTTCCTGCTGGAGGCTTTTAGAAAGCAGAAGAAAACGTCCATCTTCGCCCATATGTTAATCTCACTCCAGGGAATTCTCTGGGATGGAGAAAGAACCCAAGTGGCATTTGTTTGCAGTGAAAAACAGGAGAAGAAGAAAAGCCCTGTCAGCTGGAAAGGGTCTGAGTCGTGGTGAGCGGCTCCCTCCCCGTGGCCTAGGTGCTTGTTACTAATCCAGATGTAACGACATTAGGCCGCCTGATTAAGTCAGCAGCCCTGGGCCTGCCACCCCTTCTCCTGGAGTTACAGCCTCATTTTTCAATTATGCTTTAATTTGAGCATCTTCAAAAAATGCCTGGTGAGCACACGAGTCCAGGAGAGCTGGCTCGTTCCAGCCCGTCTTTTCCCTTTCCCCATGAAGCAGGCACAGCACATTTCCAGGCTCAAGGAGTCTGGACCTCTCCCCTAATCCCTAAACTCAGAGTTCAAAAAGAGTTATTTTAGCCCCATCAGAGTGTCATCAGCTGTCCCTCGTCATGACGCAGAAGATTTTCAGAGCCAAGAGGATTCCCCAGAGATCTAACAGGGCCTCATTGACAAGTGGGGAAACTGAGGCTGGAAAGAGCCCTAACTTGCTTGGAGCAGAGCCAGACCTGACTCGGAGGCTCTTGATTTCCAAACCTGAATCAAAAGGAGCGAACCCCTCAAATGGGCATCATGCTTCTGTGGAGCGGTCCTCTCACCATAATGAACGGAGGGCCTTCCCCACTCAGTGGCGCACAAATTGGGATCAGGTCAGGTCGGTCACTTTCATCCTCCTGGGTACCTGCCTGCAGTTCTCAGAGCCGCCACCAGGTGGCCCTAGGCACTGCCAGCTGAGGCTTCCTGGTCCATACAGCCCGACTCCACTCCCGGGAGCTGTAGGAGAATGCAGGGCGCTCAGTGTTGGTTCCGCACCCTCTACCCTCACTGTGAATTTAATCAGCCGAACATTGAACATTCAGGTCTCAAAATTTCAGGGGGTGCAGGAGCACAGGGGCTGAAGGGAGAGGCCCACAAGTGTCCTGAGGACATCTCCTGTCTCCGAGCTCCCTGACTCACCTGCCAGCAGGTGTGTTAATAGTCACCTGCCTCCCAGAGTTATTATGCCAATAATGGATGTAAAGCCTTGTGGGAATGGCTGCCCAGAAGTTCCCGATGCCAGACCCGGAGTCACATCCCCTGGGCGCTGAGGCCCACCCTGGAGAGTCAGACACAGTCTAGGCAAACCTGCTCTAGAAAATGCTCACAGTGAGCATTTCACAGTGAGTGAAAAAAGAGTGAGGCCCCCACCCCTCGCCGGCAGGCAGGAGGGAGGGCTTGTGTCTGCCATCTCAACACAGATGCTCACGAAGGGAGAAGCGTCCCCACGGCTGCTTCCCCACGAGGGAGAAGAAAGGCCACGTGACACCTCCCACATCAGGGTCTCACGCTGGTGGGAGGCCGACATGTAAACTTTACAGCCCTACCCAGAAAGCGGTGACCCTGTGGTACATCTTGGCTGGTGCAGGGGGCCTGGGATGCGCTGTGAGGTGCCTGTCACCACCCACAGCCCAGAGCCTGGCGCTTGTCGGGGACTAACCCTACAAACAAGAGCAAGTTTCAAGTTGTTCCTATACCGACAACACTCACTCCCACCACAGGCTTTCTAGAATGAGCTGGGGCAGTTAGCGCCTGCACACAGAGAACTGGCTCCAACCCCTGGGCCTGTGTCCTGCTGCGGCTGCCTCGGGAGCGTGGCAAAGACTGAGACTCTTCCAGCTTCGGGCATTAAGATTGCGTAGCGGGTTGAAGGACTAACTCTCGGGGGAGGGTGCATTTGAGCTGGTCTCCAAGGGTAAGGAGAAGCCAGCAGGCAAAGAAGGAGCTGAGAGGATGTCCCAGGAAGCGAGAGCGTGTGCGAAAAGGGACGGAGGCTGCAAGTATCCGGATGAGGCTGGAGAGAAGGGAGCCAGGGCGAGCGGCAGAGTAGAGGGTTCCGCAGGGGCTGGTCCCAAAAGGGCCCCCAGAGCCACGCTAAGCTGTTCAGATTTTACACAGAAACCCAAAAGGACCTTTGAAGGCCTGTCAGCTCCTTGAGGGCAGGGACTGAGGGGCAAGGAGGCCAGAGAGTGGCCATTGGAACAACCCGAGGAGAAGCCAGGTGGCCGGAGCAGAGGAAGTGACAGTAGAGATGGGAGACAATACCAGAGGCTCCTGGCGTTCGGGTTGCCAGATCTGCAGGACACAGGTTCATGGCAGGAGCACATGAGGCCAGGATAGTACAGCGATCAGACTGGCGGGAAAGAAGGGCCAGTGCTGTAGGAGGAACAGGCAGGGAACAGGGGGCCCGACGGAAGGATCTGGGTGTGAGGGGCCCTGCGCCGGGCCAGCCCCTGAAGACGCTGCATCTGGAGCGGCAGGAGGACAAAGGATTGTCAGGAGCAGCAGGAGAAAGGGCAGGATGTCAGCGTCAGGGCAAGTGCCCTGCAGTGGTGCAGAACAGGATGGAAGCGGAGAGGATGCGGCGGTGGACGCGCATCCAGGATGCGGGACACGGGAGCCTGGGAGCTGCCCCCTGGAAGGGGTGGTACAGAATAGGAGGAGCCCTGAATCAGGAAGACATGGAGCTGAGCTCTGGGCTGACCTGCTGTGTCACGTGGCAAGCCCCTCCCCTCTCTAGGCCTCTGTCTCTTTCTCCATGAGTAGGTGAGACAAGCAGTTGCTGAGGCCTCGTCCAGCTTCTGTGCTCCCACTGCCAGACTCACTCGTCTCTGTGGAACCTGTCACAGCACCCGCATGGCCGACACAGAGGTCATGACCACAGCCAGGGTCCTTGACGGGTTCCAGCATGGACAGGGCCATGTGGCCTCCTTGGCACCCCCTGCCAAAGCCGAGACTGTTCCATGGCCTCCATGCAGCAGGGGAGAGCCTCTGCTGGGTTCCCTCCGGCCCACGTGCTCCCTGAGCCCAGAGGACTCACTCCCCGCCTCACGGCTTCCTCCTCACCCTGGCCGTGACCCAGGCCTTCCTGACTGCCTTGGCTGCCAGGCCGGCTTAAGCGTCCAGGCTGAGCGAGCGGCTGCTCACCACAGCACCTGACAGCTGGGTGGTTCTTGTTCAAACCATCATTATCTCTTTAAATCCCATGAGTAAAACGTCTGGATTTGCTGCTGAGGAAAGCAGACAGGACATTCATCTTGGGGATTCTCCAGCCCCTGGACAGGCAGGAACCCAGCCCCATTGCAGAGCGCTCATTAGCACAATGAGGAGCATGTCCTGCACACTTTATAGTCTATGAAGCTCTTTCCACACTCATTAAGTCATTCAACGAACGCAGAGGGCTTGGTCTGGCCTAGCTCACGGCGGGGCCGTGGACATGAATCAACTCCAAGGATTGCTCCAAACAGCATGTAGCTCATTTGATTCTCACACCCACCCTGTGAGGTAGGTATTATTCTCACCCCCATTTTGCAGAGTAAGAAACTGAGGACAGGAAGATTAGGTGACTTGTCCTAGATCCCATGACTAAAGGCCAGAGTAAGTCCTGAAGGCAGGTTCTCTGCCCCACCCCAGGTGCTGTGGCATTCAGTCTGCTCATCTGTACAGTGACAGGGAGCCTGCGGTGGGAGCCCAGCTCTGACGTGCGCACATCCTTTGATCCCGTATCTGCTGTGCATTTGGCAAACAAAAGACTCAGCTTCAGAAATCAAGTTGGCAGATCCAGAGCTCTAAATCAGAATAGACCCCGCTGACAAGCCCGCTGGGCAGCCAGGCCCTCGGGCCAAGTTTGAAATACGCACAACTCACCCTTGTAAGATATAAACACCCCAGGATCCGAATTCCTGCTGTCCGTCATCCAGCCTGTGAGTTGACGTCTGCTGTCCCCGAGCCAAGTTTCAGCCCCGAGGCAGACGTTCATTCCTCCCCACTGAGCCCCACATCATGAATCAGGTGCTGGGCCAGGAGGGGAGGGACGAGGGCTGTCAACGGCTGGAACTGGCCACACCGGGGACAGGGTGGTGGCGGCCAGAGCCACGGATGGTGGAGGAGAAGTAGTGAGCCCCCTCAACGGTGAGGGAGCTCAAGGCGCCCTGTCCACCTGCTCCACCGTCTTCGCCCGTGGGGCCTCAGCGCTGAGCGCCGGGGTTGGGAGCGCAGGGCAGGGCGTTAGAGCAGGGCGCTGGAACCCTGTTCCCACCCCCAGCAGGATGGTTTCCATTTGCCCCTCCAGAGCCAGCCCTACCCTCCACACTGCTCTGTGTCCCAGGAGGGTGATGGCTGTGGGTGCATCACTGACTCCTCAGCCTGAGCTTCTCAGTGGGTTTCCACAATGGTACACATGGACGCGGGATCCTGGGACATTGGAGGGTGAGGTTGGGTGTTTATTCCTCTGGCTCTTTCCCCACCAAGGATGGCAGCACCAGCCAGGATGCCCCAAGTACAGCCTCTCCCCAGGTTTGGGGAACTGCTCCCTCTCCTTGCCCCTCAGACCGAGAGATGGCAACAGCTCCCAGGTGTGGCACCATCTCTTGATTTTTTTGTTTTCCTTTTTTTTTAAAATGATATATCACTGTTGTGCATACATAAAAAGGAAAATATAAGAAAAATAAATCAGGGGCCTGCCCAGTGGCATAGTGGTTAAGTTTGTGCACTCTGCTTCAGCAGTCCAGGTTCATGGGTTCAGATCCTGGGCACGGACCTACACACTGCTCATCAAGCCATGCTGTGGCAGCATCCTACACACAAAAAATAGAGGAAGGTTGGCACAGACGTTAACTCGGGGCCAATCTTCCTCAAGCAAAAAGAGGAAAATTGGCACAGATGTTAGCTCTTCCTCACAAAATTAATTAATTAATTAATTAAGGTATTCTCAAAATGTCTTCACACTCAGAGCCCACTTTTGCCTCAGAGCCATCTACATCCATGTTTGCCCACACGGTACCTGCTCTGGGCCATCATGGGCCCTGGGATGCAGCATTTCTTAAAGGAGTTCCCCGCTGTCGTCTCTAGGAGTTTTTCCAAGCCACTGGCCACGTTCTGCAAATTTTCATGTGCATGGGCAGACAATGACAGCTATATTATGACAGTCACCTGTCAGTGTCAACTGTAAGATGCACCCCCGTTTCAGAGACGGTAAGCTGTATGTATCAGAATCAATGGCACATGGGTTGGAATTACGTTGACCTTAGGGAAGCCAGTTTGCCTCTGTGGGCCTTAGTGGTCCCATTCGTAAAAAGGTGCGTTTACGCAACTTGATCCAGAGGCTCAGTGCCATCCCAGTCCAGATCCCAGCCAGTTATTCTGTGGACGTCGGCGAGCTGATGCATCGTGTACATGGAGAGGTCAAAGGCCAGACCAGCCGACACCACGCTGAATAAGAACAAAGCCAGGGAACGGCCGCTACGCCACTTCAGGACTTCCCATCAACCTACAACGGCCAAGACGGTGTTGTGGTGGTGAAGAAACAGACAAACGGAGCACAGGAGCAACATAGAAAGCCCGGAAACAGGCCTACACGTGCCTAGTGAACTGATCTTTTTTTAAAGATTTTATTTTTTCCTTTTTCTCCCCAAAGCCCCCCAGTGCATAGTTGTATATTCTTCGTTGTGGGTCCTTCTAGTTGTGGCATGTGGGACGCTGCCTCAGCGTGGTTTGATGAGCAGTGCCATGTCCGTGCCCAGGACTCGAACCAACGAAACACTGGGCCGCCTGCAGCGGAGCGCGCGAACTTAACCACTCGGCCACGGGGCCAGCCCCCATGAACTGATCTTTGACAAAGAAGCAAAGCCACTACAATGGAGAAAAGAGAGTCTCTTTAACAAACAGGGCTGGCACAACTGGACATCCTCATGCAAAAAAAAAAAAAATGAATCTGGACACTGATCTTACACTTTTCAGAAAAATTAACTCAAAATGGATCGTGGAATTAATGTAAAGCAGCACCATAAAACTTCTGGAGGATAACTAGGTGACCTTGGGTTTGGCAATGAGTTTTTAGACACAACGCCAAAAGCACGATCCAAGAAAGAAAAAGTTGATATGTTGGACTCCATTACAATTAAAAACTTCTGCTGTGTGGGAAAACATTGTTAAGAGAATGAAAAGACAAGCTACAGGCTGGGAGAAAATATTTGCAAAACATATCTGATAAAGGACTCATATACACAATATACAAAGAACTCTTAAAACCCAACAATAAGAAAGCAAAAAACCCAATTTAAAAATGGGCAAAAGATCTGAACAGACATCTCTCCAAAGAAGATACATAGCAAATAAGTATATGAAAAAGTGTTCAACATCATAGGTCACTAGGGAATTGCAAATTAAAACAGCAACGAGATGCCATTACACACACCTGTCAGTATGGCCAAAATCCAGAACACTGACGACACCAAATGCTGGCAAGGATGTGGAGCAACAGGAATTCTCATTTGTTGATGGTGGGAATACAAGACGGTACAGCCACTTTGGAAGAGAATTTGGCAGTTTCTCACAAAATTAAACACACTCTTACCACACGATCCAGCAATCTTGCTCCTTGGTATTTACTCAAAGGAGTAAAAAACATGTCCACACAAAAACCTGCACACAAATGTTTATATCAACTTTATTCCTAATTCATTCACTGAAACTGGAAGCACCCAAATGTCCTTCAAAAGGTGACTGGACAAATAAATTGTGGTCCATCCGTACAATGAAATATTATCTAATAATAAAGAAATGAGCTATCAAGCCATGAAAAGACATGGAGGACCCTTAACTGGAGATTGCTCTGTGAAAAAAGTCAGTCTGAAAAGGCTACACACTGTATGAGTCCAACTATCTGACATTCTGGAAAAGGCAAAACTATAGAGACGGTGGAAAGATCTATAGAGACGGTGGAAAGATCAATAGTTGCCGAGGGCTTGGGGTAAGGGGGGGAGGGACGAATAGATGGAGTGTGGGGGATTTCTAGGGCATGAATCTATTCTGTATGATACTGTAGCGGTGGATATGACACTGTGCATTTGTCAAAACCCGTAGACGCTACAACATAAACAGTGAAGCTTAATGTAAACTACAGACTTTGGTTAATAACAACGTATCAAGTTTGGCCCACCACTCCTAGCAAAGGTACCACACTAACTCAGGACGTTAATGACGGGGAAACTGGGTGGAGGGGGCAAATGGGAACCCTCTGTACTATCTCCTCAATTTTCTGTAAACCTAAAACTACTCTGAAAAATAAAGTCTTTTTTGTTTTTTTAAAGGAGGTGCCTTTATATCCACCTCCTAGGGCTGCTGTGAAAGGTTTGCATGAGACACTGTGCAGCCAGCACTCAGTACAGGAGCTGACAGGGAAAAGCTGATGGACAGATGCCGACCGTGTGGGCGCTTGATGGTTGTTGGACAGGCCGGGGCTGGATTCTCTCCTGGGTGAAGCCCTTGGCTGAACACTACCGGGCTTACGAAGTTTACATAGATAGGATGCGAATTTCAAAGAGTGCTCAGCTGTGCAAGATGAAAGATTTGGATGCAACTGAGATTAGGTGAAAAGTCTAAAGGACGTGACGGGTGAAGCTGGTCGCGAGGAGCTGACTCTCTGGTGGATCCAACACCGCAGCCCAAATCTCTCCTCTCATGGAGGTGACCTTCTAGAGTGTGGCTCCCATTGATGGAATTTGGTAGAAAAAGAACAGATTTTTCAAAATTAAATGGAGGAAGCAGCTAAACCAAGTGCCTGGGGTGAGTTGGCCTATCCAGTTGCACAGAAGTTTAGGACCTGCAGAGAAAGACACCGGCATTCTTACAGTGGGTTCTCCCTCCCCCCGGCTCCCTCTCAGCACACAGTGGTGACGGGGGGGACTTTACCCTTCAAGTTTCTTCTCTGCTTCAGAATCCTGCAGGCTCCTGCTCTCCACTCTTTGACGGAGCTGTAGATCATGGCCTCCGCAGGACAAGGATCTGAGGGCTAGTGGTAATTGCAGGGAGGTAGAGTAACGAAGGAAGTAGAGAATAACGGGGACAAGCGGCAGGAGGGAGGAAGAAGGACGCCGAGGCTCAACTCTCGCAGAGGCCGACTTTGTTTGAGTGGAGCAGGCGCGTGTGGATGGGGGTGGGCAGCCCGTCTGCAGGAGCTCCTCGGGTCCAGGGGCCGGAAAACACTGATCCGGAACCAATAGTGCCTGGGGGTCTCTTTAAGGCCGTCTCTGGTTTGGCATAGGAGAGGAAAAGGCTGGTGTCTTTCCCTCTGAAATAGCATCTTGTTGCTGTGGTCCTTTCTCTACCATCCCATCACCCCTCCGTCCGTGCCCTAGGAATGTGACAGCACTGGCCAAAGGCTCGCTTTCACCAATAGAAAGTGATGGAAGTGACAGAGTGTCAGCCCTCATCCTAGACCTCAGAAGCCTTGGATGCTTCCGGTCTCTCAGACCGTTGTCAGCATGCCCAGGGGAGCCGGCCTGGGCTGGCCTGCTAGAAGATAGGTGACCCCATGTGGCAGAGACAAGCCATCCTGCTGAGGCCGGTTCAGACCAGCCAGCCCCAGCCAGCCCTCCAGAAATCAGCCAGACTGGCGCGGATCCACCAACAGCCCAGCTGACCGACAGACTTGTGAAAAATAACAACGGTTGTTCTAAGCTCCTAAAATTTGGGTGTTTATGAAGCCATAGCTAACTAATTCAGGTATTTTGCTTTCTCTTATATTTATCTATGGGTTTTCTTTGCATGGTTATGATTATATACAATTGGGTAGCTTGCTATTTTTCACTTAACTTTATGTCCTAAGTATGTTTCCATAGAAGCACACATTTTTTATAACTATCAGTTTAATAGTAATTTAACAATAAATGTTTAGAACTAGAGGTTGGCAAACCACAGCATTTAGGGCAAATTAGCTCATCATCTGTTTTTATAAATAAAGTTTTATTGGCACAGCCCTGCCCGTTAATTTACATGTTGTTTGCGGCTGCTTTCACACTACAACTGCAGACAGAGTAGTTTCAACAGAGACCATGTGGTTCAGTCAGCTGGAAATATTTACTGTCTGGCCCTTTGCAGAAAGCATTTGCCAACCCCTGTTTTAAACATGCTTTTGCCAATTGCTTTCCAAAAAGGTTGTCATGGAAGAGCATCAACATTTTACATCCAGGACAGCATTCAGTGTTTGTTTTTTGGTTTAATCTTGGCACATTTTAAAGATGAGAAACATAGGACCTTCTTGTTTCAATTTGAATTTCTTAGATCACTAGTGAGCCTGAATATCTTTTCCGTTTTTTATTTACTTCCTGAGTCACTTCTTTTGTGAACTCTCTCTTCACTTCCTTGCTCATTTGTCTCCTGGAGGATGTTTTTTCATTGTTTTGTTTTGTTTTCTTTACGAATTTATGTGAGCTCTTTCTGTAATTAAAATATTAATCCATTTCCGTCGCATTTGCCATCCAATCCAAAAAACTCTTGCAGAAGTATTTCTGTCCTTCATTAGTCAGGTGACTTTGGGTGGGTTCCTCAACTCACAAACTCAAGTTCAGTTTCCTCGTCCACAGGACAGAAATAGAGTTGTTTTTGTTCATGGTGAAAACTTGGTGAAAGCTGAAAACTAAAGAAATGAGAGTTATTATTACTATTATTCACGAAAACAAGCTAGCAGAAATTAAAGCTTCAAATGCAATCACCTGACTTTTAGGATGATACAGGGCAAGGGTTCTTAAACCATGTTCCTTGGACCCTAATGTAGTAAGTCAGGATTCTTTCAGTTACAAGAGAGAGAAAGCCCAGCTCAAATGGGCTTAAGCAAAGTACGAAATCTATTGGCTCAGGTAACCGGAAAGTGCAGGGTTGCAGGAGCAGCCAGATCCAGGAGTCCCAAGAACGTCGTGAGGACTTACATTCCAAGTCTTTACTTTCTCTCCGTGTCTTGAGTCTGCCATCCTCTGTTTTGGCTTTGCTGTTGGGAAGGCTCTCTCCTGTGGACGTCCACAGATCCTGGCTTATACAAACAACCCAGCAACCCCGGCACAGAGAGCAGACTTCTTATTCAGCACTTCTAGGAAAAGTTCCAATGCTGGACTCTGGAACAACCCAGGTCACGTGTGCTTCCTGAGCCAATCCCTGCGGCCAGGGTGTGGCACTGGCTGACTGGCCAGGTCTGGTGGATGGAATCCCTCGCTGAGAATGGGTGAGGGCGGGTCCCCAGAGGAAAATCAGGCAGACAAAGGGGGTGTTAGTATGGGCAGGCAGAAACCAGACGTCTCTGCAGAGGCCTCGGGGACCAGCTGGGAGCCAGCAGGGCCCAGGGGTGAGGGGACCCTGCTCTCCTCTCCTGTTTCAGCCAGATTGCCTTCCTGTTTGTCTGTTTTATATCTTGATCCTGCAGCTAAGATTTTGTTTGGGGAACGGCTGCGGCTGCTAAGTGCATTTGGACATTCTTGATGTGGACAAAGGGAAGCGCATCCCACAGAAGGCTGTGGGTGTGAGGGCCAGAAACCATGTTTTTTGAGCAGCCATTGAGGGACCAGTGGCAAGGAGACCCTGAGGACATGAGCACTTCATTCCTAGAACGAGCATTTATAGGGCATCTGCTGTGTGCTAGACCTGGGATTACAGCCCGTCCTGGGGGCTCACATTCTAATGAGGCCATGGCAACATGTAAATAAGGAAACATTGTATTAAATTCTAGTCAAACAGGAAGGCATAGAAAAGTATGATAAAGAGTGATGGGGGTTAAGGGTGGCCAGGGAGGGGCTCTCTGAGGAAATGGCATTTGAGCTGGGATCCTGAGGAAGGAAACCTGGAAAGAGCATGCTGGCAGATGGAACAGCATGTGCAAAGGCCCCACGAAGAGCCTGTGCTTTGTGCATTTGAGGGACAGACAGCTATGCTTTGGAGCACAGTAAGTAAGGTGGAGAGCGGATGAGAGTGAGGAAGGGGCCAGGGCCCGGTGATGGAGGATGTTCCAGGCCTTGGCAAGGAGTTCGGAGCCCTGGTCCAATACACAGAATGTGGCTGAGGGAAGAGAGGGCAAGCTGGTTCTCTGAGGCCAGAGCAAGGTGTGGCTCCGGGTGCAGCAATGACAGCTATAGAAAGAGAGTTTCAATTCCAGCTCACTTAGAAAGAAATCTTTTCCATCAGTCAGTGGCATCCAACTATGGAACAAGTGAACTTGAGGTGGTGAGCTCTCCGTCTCCAGAGGTATGCAAGCAGGGCACAATGGCAGAAACAAGCTAGAGCACCTGGAGTGGACAATTCTGTAAAAGCAGCAAAGGAAAACAGGACCAAACTTGATAATAATGCTTAACAAAGTTTACAGAGGCAAAGGACCCACTTGAAACATTTTAGCAGCAGCCTGCTGCGATCAGAGCAATCTCTGGAAATGATTTATTTACATATAAAAATGAGACATTTCCCAACAGCCTCAGACAGCCCCTGGGGGGAGGCTGTCATTGGACGCCGCCTCCGCCGGTCCGGAGGCTCAGCCCCAACTCGGCTCCAGGCCCCGCGGGGGGCTGATTGCCTCTCCCAGGGGAGGCGGCGGCGCCCGCCCTGCCAGCATTCCGGAGAGTTACTTCTCCAAAATAAACCTCGCACAAGCAGTTAAATGTGCGGCTGAGCATGAAGCGCAGTCAACACTTTTATTCCAAGAATGCAAATGAATCCCTGAGGGGCCTGGAAGAGGCAAAAACGCCCTGGCCCGGGAGCGCTCTGTTTAAAGGCTGGAATTGGGCACAGCTAGGTCCACTCTCTCAGGCCACACTTGTGGAAACTGAGGCTCAGAGGCCGGCTCGAGGTCACAGAGCGAGGAAAGGGCAGACTGGAGGGGAACCCGGCTGCCAGGTGCTTTCCCTCGAGCGTGCGCGGAATTACCCCTTTAGGGCCCTTCGCCTTTGCCTGAGCCGCGCGCCTTGCAGGCGGGCGGCCCTGGAAGGACCGCGATGCGGCTCATCCCGTAGAAGGAAACCTCTTCTCGGACTTTCGCTGAGTCTGCGCTGGGTACCAGTGACGGGGGAAGAGGGCCAGAGCGCTCAGCTGCCCTGGCAGCAGCATCTGCTGGGACCTCGTCTGGACGCCGCAGTCTGGGCTGCTCCCTCCTGAGGCTCAGGAATCAGGACAGTGACTCGGGGGGGGGGAAGGTCCGCCCCCCCCCCCCCCCCCCGCCCCATCCTGAGGGCCCACTCCCCAGGCTGCATTAGGGGCTCCTCCTCTGGGCTCCAGGCGTGAGAGGGTCTTGTCCCCTCCCAGGGCCTGGCACACAGGCTCCTGCAGAAAAGGGGAGAAGCAATTGGAGAGATGTGTCCTGGCCAGGGGCCTCAGAAGCGCTGGAAGCTCTCCTGGGTTCCTCTGCCACTCTGACTGAGAGCTCTGGACCAGACTCTGGGAATGGAGGTTTCTAACAGTCTCCCAGAGACACTCAGAGTTTGTGACTGTGATCTCAGTGGTCCCCTCCAGTGCTGACCCCCGATGATTTGTCCTGGCCTGGGGGGCCTGCTAACAGGACCTCCTCGGTTCGGCCCTCCCGGGCTTCCTGGCCCAACGAGCAACCTCTGAGGCCTCAGGCCATCAGGGGCTTGCTCCCTCCATCCCAAGAGCAGAAGAGACCTGGGACCTTTGCCCTGGAGCATCAGCAGACTCCCAGGGGAGGGGGAGCCCTGACCAGGCATGAGGACAAATGGGGGTCCCCGGGAGAGGCCAGCTGGTCTCCTCACCACAGCTGGAAGGGGGTTTCCGCACCGGGTTTTCCAAGAACTCCCCTCCTTGGCCAAGAAACATCTTGAGTTGAGCTTAAACTTCAAGTTTAGCCTTTTCCATTTAGAGGAAAGACTGCTTTTCCTTCTTAGGAAGGATGGTGCATCTCCTGTCTGCGCTCTCCCGGGTCACTGTTGTGCTGAAAAGTACTTCGCCTCTTCCCTTCACGCCTCAGCCTTTGTGAAATCGCAGTGATGATTGGGGTTTGCATTCTTTGTTGTCCATGAAGGGGCCCCTCCCGACTGGATTCTGTTTGTCCTGGTCATCTTCTGCCAGAACTGCCCAGGGAGGGGGTCTGCCCATGAACGCCCCTCCTTGCAGCCCCCAGAGCAGAGTCCTGGTTTTCCCCAGGGACTCGACACTGGGCAAGGGTCCCACCAGCTCCTCCCGGACCAACAGGGGGCCCTGCCCACCTCCCACCAGCATTGATTAGCCTGGGGGCACAACTGGGGCCCAAAGGTAGGGGTGCTGGGCTGGTCCCCATCAGCCAAGCCTTGTTTCCTGTTCCTCTGCTGGAGAGAAGTGCCTGGTTCCTCTTCCCCCAGGGAATTACCACTCACTTTAAACAAGAAGGCGATGACTTCATGGCTGCCCCCCCCCCCCAAGCTCAGCAATTTAGCACCCTCTGAATTCCAATTAGCGTCATCGACTCCCCCCCAACACACACAGACAGCTACCTCCTTCCAGTCGAAAAGAGTTTTCCAGAGGCCAAGTCACATGTGCGCGTTCGTGAGTCCATTCATCGAATAGAAAGAGACGTTTATTACCACCTACTCCGAGCCCAGTTCCTGGAACAGTAACAGTCACCGCTGATGGCGAGCCAGTGTTCCGGGGGCCAAGCGTGAGGTCCCCATTGCAGATGAGGCTCGAGAGGCTCAGGGACCAGCACGAGGCCACCTGGCCTAGGAAGCCCGGGGTGAGGTTTAACCCAACTTTGGATTCACAGCCTGGGCTGTGAATGGTGACGTCATCACCACAGCTGCAGAAAGGGCGTCGCTGTGGGGATGAAGCAAGATGACCTCTGAAAAGCAGCTAGTCAAGTGTCATGAACGCAACAAATGTTGGCTCCCTACTTTTTGGAGGGGCAGGTGAAGAGGAGCTGAGTTCCACAGATGCCTTCCCTCCAGAGTTGGCTTAGAGAGTGACAAGAGAAGCCAGGGCCCGATGGAATCGCAGCCCTGAGAGGCACAGCTCTCATGCCCTGGGAATTAGAGGAAGCGTGGGTCCTGCCAGCAGAGGGAATCCAGGAAGGCTGCACGGAGGAGGGTCATTGGCTGACCTTGAGGGATGGGAAGCATTTCAGTGGGAACAGTCCTTCCTAACCCTAATATGCAGAGGAGGGATTCTGGGCTGCCACTCAGGGCCTGCCACCCGCATGGCCTGGGATCAATCCAGCCCTAGCGTGTTTGTGCCTGCTGTGTCAGCCACCATTGACCACACCCTCTGGATGTTGCTGTTCCCTCCCCGGACACTACCAGTGCCCTCTGGGGGCCAGGCCTGCCTCTGCAGGCCTGAGGACACCCCCACCAGCAGCCCCGTCCCTGCTTCTCCTGGGGCACCCCTTTAGTTACTTCTCTCTTCGCTGTCTCTCTGCCTTTGACTGTGAGCCTCTGGAGGGCCAGGATGGTCTTGTCCAGGGCCGTAGCCAGCCCTTGACCCTCATCCCAGCACTGAGCAAGTGCCCGGGGGCATTTGTGCCATTTCTCCTTCTCCTTCCTGCCATCCCTACCCACCAAGAGGCCATGTGACCCTGAATCCAAAGGGTTCTACAGCCGGAGCAAGTCACACTGCATCTCTGAGCCTCAGTTTCCTCATATGTAAAATAGGGGTAAACAGCCCGTGTTCCACCCTCCCTCTGGAGCTGTCATTGGTACCAGGGAAGGTGGCTCAGGTGGGAGCCCTTTTTAAAGCAAGCAGCCTCTCAGGCTCTCTTTATACTGCACACACGGGAAGTGTTTTTTAAATTAATTTTAAAATCTTAGAATCCTGTGTTCACTTTTTGCCCATTGAGAGTTCTGTTTTGCCAAATCCTTTGGAGCATGAACTCTTGAATTAACTTTAGAATTTTTATAAATCTTTGCAAGTCATCAAGTGTCTTCACATTATTATCTCCACTGACCCTCCCTACAGGGCAGTGGTTCATGTTACCCCTGTATTACAGATGAGAAAACAAATCAGAGAGGTTAAGAGACCTACCCAAGGTCACACAGCAGAAGGAAGGCTTGAACTCAAGTTTTCCTATTTCTATTGTTGAGTGAGCTTCCCTGGGCCCTGCTGAGCTCTGAGCAGAGTTCCAGCTGGTCCCTCAGATCAGTAAATGCTCCCCCTGTCTCCCCATATCAACAATTTTGCTTAGTCTCAAATCCTAGGCTAACCTAACCCAGGCTGAGTGTCTCCACTGCCTCCCGTGTATGTGTGTGTGTGTGTGTGTTGCGAGGGGGTCTCCTAGGGCCAGGCTCACCTCAGGGAGGACAGTGTCAGTGGGACCTCCCTCTCGTTGGGCAGGCACTGACAGCTGTGCCCACCGTCCCACCCCACTCTGGCTGGACTCACTGAGGCTCAGGCTCACCCAGGCCCCACGCCCCGCCCCCAGGGAAGGGTAGCCCTGCCCACTGTGCAGAAGGCCTGGGAGCGCGGGGCAGACTGGCTCACTCATTCCAGCAACTGACCTGAGCTAAGGGTCATCTACTTGTACTGGGACCACTGGCCCCTGGGAGCTACGAAAATGCAGCCCCGCCCCCTCGAGGAGTACGGTCTCCAGGGGAGGGGGCCGCTGGCTATGGGGGTCAGAGGGGAGGTTCTGGTCTGAGGGTGGGAGGAGGTATCTTGGGGACGAGGATGTCCATGCTGAGTCTTAAGGATGAGCGGGACACATGCAGTGAGGAAGGGAAGGGAGCGGGCAATCTGGGCCAAGGGACAGCATGAGGAAGCCTGGAGGGGGAGGCAGCGGCTGAGGCAGGCAGGAGCAGCACGGAGGGCAGGAGGGGCCCCGAGCTTGGGCTTCAGCTTCCTTGTCTGCTCAGAGCCCCTTCCTTTGTGATATTGGTCAGCCAAATAAATAGTGTAATCATATTGAATTTTCTGTGCATAATTTTGTTTCTTTCCTTAAAGAAACTCCCCAAGCTGAATAAGTTTCCACCCCCCCAGTTTTCCTAGGCCCTGCATGGAGATCTTGGGTCCACCAGAACCTGGACCTGGGAGGGGGGCTGTGGGAGGTGGTAGTGAAGGAGTTTAAGCACGGAAAAGCCCGGCAGTGTCAGGCGGCTCAAATTTGGTGTGTCCAGAATTAACCGCTCCATCTGCCGCCCGGGTCTCACAATGGACGGGCACGCCTGCAGTACATGGGGCCTCCGTGCTCCCAGGGGCTCCGGCCAGACCTGGGGGCCACCCCTGCTGCCTCCCCCTCCCCCAGTACCCCCGCCCCCTACTCCGCCCCGTCAAACCACCAGGAAGTCTTGTCTGTTCTGCATTTTTATCCAGGAGGGTACGTTCCAAGACCCCCAGTGATGCCTGAATGGCAGACAGTACCTGTATTTACTGTGTTTTTTCCTATACATACACATTTGAGGTGCAACAGTTAATCTAGCACTAATTTTTTTCCTTCTTCACAATTTCATGGATAGAAGATTCGTTCTTACCATAGATCTTAGCAACCTCAGCATACGATTTTTTTCCCTTGCTCATTAAGTGGAGAACTTTCACCTTTTCACTTAAAGGAAGCACTTTCCGGCTTCTCTTCGGCATGTCCGAATTGCCAGCATCAGACTCTTGCACTTTGGGGCCATTATTAAGTAAAATTGGGGTGACTTGAACACAAGCACTGTGATACCGTGACGGCTGATCTCATAACCAAGATGGGTACTAAGGGACCACAGGGCAGGTAGTGTACACGGCAAGGATCCATTGGACAAGGGGTTGACTCACGACCCAGGTGGGACTGTGAGGGAGGGCACGAGCTTTCATCACACTACTCAGAACAGCTGCAATTTAAAATTCATGAATTGTTTATTTTAGGAATTTTCCATTTAGTATTTTCCAACCACAGTTGACTGCAGGTAACTGAAACCATTGAAACCACAGATAAGGAGGGGACCACTGTACTGCCCCATCCATCCACCCCTGTGCATCCCACAGCTCTCATCCCCACACCCCTGTGCATCCCACAGCTCTCATCCCCACACCCCTGTG
>NC_060286.1:35073615-35101753 GCF_021613505.1 Equus quagga | reverse complement strand
CTCTCATCCCCACACCCCTGTGCATCCCACAGCTCTCATCTTCACACCCCTCTGCATCCCACAGCTCTCGTCCTCACACTCCTGTGCATCCCCACAGCTCCTCACTACCTGATGTGTCCAGATTGCTTCCTCCAGAGCCTGAGCTTTGGCGTTTTTCTCCTGAGCTACTGCGATGGTTCCCTGCCCTGCCCTGGTCCATTTCCTCTCTTGTCCTGGCTGAAATTCTGTCATCAATATGCCATTCTTTGAAAAGCCCAGTGCACTGCCCATCCAGCCACTGGCATCTTCCCCACCCCAACTCACAGGGCCCTGACCCCATCTGCTTGTCCCAAGCACTGACCACTGCCTCCTGGACGCCGAGCACCTGGCTTTCTCCCCTGGGGTCCTGCCGCCTGCCCTCCGACGAGGGGCTTCTGTCCAGACTCATCACCCTCATCTGGAGCAGGAGAGCCTATTGTCCAGACGTGACATAAGATAATGGTTAGAAACTTGTTTGTTCAAGTTGTTCAAATATAAGGGAATGAGATTCAAAAACATTTGAGAAGTTTACAGAACACAAACAGGTCCGTGGAAACCCTCTGGCTGAGAGCAGCAAGGCGAGTGGCCGTGGTCAACTAAACTGCTTTGTTGTTGTTTAGTTGCTTTCAACATTTCTGAGCCACCATTTGCTGGGCCGGGTGCTGGGGACCCATGGGGAGGAAGGCAGAGTCCTATTTGCAAGTGACCCCAAGGTGGCAGGACACAGCCACACAGGCCAGAGCTTGCGGACTGGGAGGTTGGAGGGGCCACCTCTGAATGTGTCCCCAACATGGAGGGAGTGGGGCTTCTGCAAAATGGAAGCCCCCAAGAGCATGAGTGACTCGTCTTGGCCCTAGCTTGTCGGGCCACCTCCTTTAAGTCACTTCCATCCCTAGGCTCCTCAGCTGCCCCATATTTAAAATGAGGAGATGGGAGGGGGCAGTCCAGGATGGTGGGTGTGTGGACCAAATGTCCCCACTCCCCGCCAGCAGGCCTCAGCCCAGGATGTCCAACCGGGTGCGGCTCTCTGCCTTCCAGAGCCCCCTGCTCCTCCCATCCTCTCTCCCTACCCACGAGAGCTGGGACTAGGCTGGGGCCCGCCTGCAACACTCCTCTTCTCTTCGCTGCCCGCTGGGCTCCAGCTCCTCCTTTGCAAGGCCCCTCCTCAGGCCGTCCCCCTGTGTGCTCCCATGAGTGCTCTGTCAGAAATGATAATTCATTGGTTTGCTCCTCAGCTCATGCCAAGGACAAATGCTGGGAAAAGACCAGCTAACCTTTGGGTCTCCAACACCAAACACACAGCCCGGCACATGGTAGGCAGTAAACATTTCATGAAAGGAGGAATGGATGAATGAATGAATGAGTGAATGAGGAAGCATGACTGCCAGCTCTGGGCGGGGTTTTCTGTTGTCATCTTATCACCACCACACCTGTCTAAGGCTGGCAACTACGTTTCCCAGAATCCCCTGTTATAGGTTAAATTGTGTCCTCCCCAAAATTTGTATGTTGAAGTCCTAGCCCCCAGGACCTCAGAGTGTGCCCTTATTGGGAACACAGTCCTTGCAGATGTAATTAGTTCAGATGGGGTCATACTAGAGTAGGTGGGCCTCTAATCCGGTGTAACTGGTATCCTTACCAAAAGGAGACATTTAGGCACAGGAATGCACAGGGCAGAACGCCGTGTGAAGATGAACACAGAGATCGGGGTGACGCTTCCACAGCCGAGGGACACCAACGATTGCCAGCAAAGCCCCAGAAGCGGGGCAGGAGGCCTGGAGCAGACTCTCCCCACCAGCCTCATAAGGAGCCAGCTCTGCTGACACTTGATCTCAGACTTCCGGCCTCCGGGACTGTGAGAAAATAAATTTCTTCCATGTAGGCCGCCCGGTCTGCAGCACTGTCAGGGCAGCCGAGGGAACTGATGCACCTCCTGTTAGATAGTGCCAGCGCGAGAAACGCCCGTGAGATAGAAAGGTGGCTGTGATTCTTGAGAGGCGGTGAGGGCTGGATGGACTGCTTCCTCAGACCTAGGGCTTCTCAGACCACCCCTTGAGCGCCCACTGGAGGGCCCCACTGGGTGTCTCGACATGGATGCCTTCCCTGGGCATCCCCTGGGCTCCGGGGACTTCGGGCTCGGTTTGGTGACTGTTTCTCCAGTCCTCCACGTCCAGCTGCCCCTACACTCTGCAATCCCCTCTCCCCCACTGCAGCCCTCATTCCCGGATCACTTGCTGAGGCTCTGTTTCCCCAGTCAAACCCAGACTGATCCGAACGGCAGAATGCCACACTATGGGTGACACTGTCTTTGTCAAAAAGACAATGAGCAGGCCACCAGGAGTGGCTGGCAGATCTCCGAGCTGTTCACTCACAGTGACAGTCATGGTGACAGGCGCACTGACAGGTGAATTTTCATTTCTCATCTTTACGGTGACCCTGGGTCGTGCTCGTCTGAGAGAGCCCTCTTTCTGGGGTGACCTCGTCACTCTCCCGGCAGAAGCAGATACTACATCCTCAAACACCCTGTCTGCTCCTTATGAAGCCACAAGGGCATGAGAAAGCTTTCCTAGGAATGCATGTGGGGACCAGCCACAGAGGCCACGTGGGCTCGAGGGTGGCGTGCCAAATGAGCGCCCATCAGATCCCAAGCACGCTCTTCCACTCACCCCAACTAGTTGTCCTGGGAGAAGCTTCCAAGGAGAACCAGGCGGGTGGGCACGTCTCCTGGTGAGGAAAGGTCAGTGCTTAAGTTTCAACAGGTACCTGGAAGGCCTGGAAACCCAGAAGTAGCCCGATGAACCCAACACAAAGCCCAAAAGGGAGCCTCAGCCTGTGAAAATGCACACACTTGCCTTTGACCTCCCTTCTGCCACCCTGATGGGCACTTCTCTCCACTTGCAGGGCACCTCCAGCACCTGGGACCCACACACTACCTCCCCCGCCCCCCGCCTCCATGCCTTTGCACCCAGTTTCCTCACCACCTTGTCTAGCCATGGGCCAACAGGCAAATATTATCATCTCCATTCTCTAGAGGGGAAACTGAGTCCCAGAGGGGTAAGCAAGGTGCCTGACATCACACAGGGAGTAGTTGGTGAAGTCGGGGACGAGCATCAACTTTCAACATTAGATCATGGTTTTCAAGCTTTAATGAGTGGGAGCACATGTTTCAAATGCAGATTCCCGGGCCCCACCCCATGGGTGTGATGCGGCAGGTCCGGCCGAGTCTCAGGAATAGATGAGTCTGTTTCAGCCGGGCCGTGGTCCACATCTGGGAAGGGGTGTATTAAATGCTCCACTGCACGAGGAAGGTCTTTCCCACCCATCCACCTTCTCCAAGCAGCCTGCCCGTGCGGACCTCCCCTCTGCCCACTCTCGTTGTGCATTCTGGCTGAGCCCCTTTTGTTGAAAGTGGTTCAAATCCCAACTCTTCCACCTACCAGCTCTCTGAGACTGGATAAAACATTTCACCTCTCCTTGTCCTGATTTCTCATCTGTAAAATGGGGAAGACACAGGGACCCGTCTCAGAGTTGTAATGAGCATGAAGTGAGCTTATATACGGAAAATGCTTGGAACGACACCTGGCACATAATAAGCTCTTAATAAATATTAGCTGTCATTGTTATTACAATCATTCTGGGGTTATTATTACTACTGAGCTATTTCAAGCATATATGTCTTGTCTACACAATAAGATTCTGAACTCCTGAAGGGCTTGGAACTTAGCCCAGGCTAGGATATGCAGTAAGTGCTCAATAAATACTCATTGAGTGTGCAAGTTAATCGTTGAAGGCATGAGTAATCAAATCTTATAATTAATGTATGAAGGAATAGATAATAACGGTCATGGCAACAATACTGTAATTGTTAGTTATCTGTTGTTGGTAACAATAGATAATATTATTGATTACCTGTTGATCACCAGGATTTGGACTAAGCACTTTATGTGAGTAATGTCACAATTACTCATGAGATGGGCACTATTTACAATGAGAAAACTGAGGCACAAAGAAATTAAGCAATTTGTCTATGTTCTTGAGCTACTAAGTAATGAGGCTGGTATTTTACTCCAAATTTTTCTCTTTGTTTTTCTGCTTTTTCTCCCCAAATCCCCCCAGTACATAGTTGTATATATTTTTTTTTAGTTGTGGGTCCTTCTAGTTGCAGCATGAGGGATGCCTCCTCAGCATGGCCTGATGAGCATTACCATGTCCGTGCCCAGGATCCAAACCGGAGAAACCCTGGGTCGCTGAAGCGGAGCGCATGAACTTAACCACTTGGCTCCGGGGCCGGCCCCTACCCCAAATTTTTCTAATGCAAGAGCTTATGCTCCTCTTAATCACAATGCTGTGTGTTGGTTTTTTTCTTGCTAGACTGGAAGCTTCTCCAGGGGAGTGACTGAATTTTGTTCATCTTTGTTCCCCTAGTCTCAGGCAAAGGAGTTCACATAAAATAGGCCCTCTAAAAAATTTTTACTGGGTATGTTTGCATGGATGGATGGATGCATGGATGGAAGGATGGATGGATGGGTACTTGGATGGAGGGATGGATGGGGGCATAGATGGGTGGATGGATGGATGAGTGGATGGATGCATGGATGGATGAGTGGATGGGTGCACAGATGGATGGATGGATGGATGATGAGTGGGTGCATGGATGGGTGGATGGGGTGGATGAATGGATGGGTGGATGGATGGATGGATGGATGGATGGATGGGTGGATGAGTGAGTGCAAGGATGGGTGGGTGCAGGGATGGATGGGTGAGTGGGTGCAAGGGTAGATGGGTGGATGGGTTGTGTGAATGGATGGATGAGTGGATAGCTGGGTGGATGGACAAGTGGGTGGATGTCTCTTTGGGAAAACAGTGGGTAAATGAATGAGTGTTCAGATGGAAGGGTGGATGAGCAGATAGGCATGTGGGTAGATAGGAGAATGAGTAAGTGAAAGAATAGGAAGGTGAGTGAGTAGATACATAAGAAAAAAAATACCCTCCTTGCGTTTTTCTGCAGAGTTACACTCGAAGAATCCTGAGATGGGGAAATGTTGGAAACAGATGTGCATTTGGAGATAAAAGAAGCTGAAAAATAGCTGTTGGCAGTGCTGTTCCTGGAAGGGAGATGAGGCGGGGAAGACACATCTGGGTTACAGGAAGAGGCATCCCCTCATTCAGCATCTTTAGTCTGAAAGGGCTCAGGGCTCCGTAGTGAAGGCGCTAATTGGATTTCATTAAAGTGAAATAGATTTCCCAGCACTGGAAGAGGTAGTTCATTAATTTAACACATGTTTCACTGGCGAAGGGCTTGGGGACGGACAGCCAGCCCCAGCCCACCTGGGCTAAGATCAGAGGTGGGAATGCCACAATTCGGTGCAACGCTCGCGTTCTGAGCATCTGCTCTATGTCAGTGCTGGAGCTGGGCGTTGGGTATGCAACGGGGAATCAGATACAATCCCTGCCTCCAGAAACTCACGGTCACCAGGGGAGGTGGGCTCGACAAGGGAGCATGCACAGCGACAGGGCACTGAACAAGGGCCAGCAACATCGAGTGCCTGACCTATGCTCTAGGGGTCCCAGGGGTTGGGTGGAAGTAAGGAGTGGAGAAGGGTGGAGCTGGCACAGCTGGTGTAATATTCATGGGTCATGGTTCCCAGGAGGAAGGTTACTTGCCCAAAGTAGAGATTGTACAAAACCAAGGAGAAGAGAAGGGGTGTGGGGCAGGTGGCTGGGGTTTATCCAATCATTCAAAAGTACGTACTGAACACCTGCTATGTGCCAGATGTGTTCTAGGTACTCGACATTCAGTGGAGAAGACTGATGTGGTGAGGGAGCCAAGGAGAGGGGTTTGGGCTGGAATTTAAAATTGGAGAGTTTTGAACACGTGAAAGGTGGCTAATGCCCAGGCCTGGATGAGGTCACCTGGGAGAGAGTAGGAGCACCAGTTCATCTTAGCTCCCTCTTCCTCCCAGAGCATCACTGAGAGGTGGCCACCCAGCCCCGGCGTGCATGCTCCAGTGACACGGAGCTCACCACTACCCAAGGCAATCCTGCCTGTCCTTAGAAGTTCTGGTTGTTCGTAAGTTTTCTGTAGGCAGGCACAAACCTTCCTTCAGATTTTACTCCTTTATTCTGGTTCTGTCTCCTGGAGACCAGCTCAACCAGTCAACTCCCTCTTTGCCACGACCTGTTGGAACCAACAGATGAGGTTCACCACATCCTCCTTTTTGCTTCTGACAACAGGGCCCCAGGTTTATTCTGAGGGTCCCACACCTTCCCCACTGCCATCTCCCATCTCAGGAAGTGACAAAGTCTTACCTTAATTTCTGAGTTGTGGCCTTGGAAACAAGAAGAGGAGACACTTTTATTTTTTTTTTTTTTGTTTTTTTGTTTTTTGTTTTTTTTTTTTGGAGGAAGATTAGCCCTCAGCTAACTACTGCCAGTCCTCCTCTTTTTGCTGAGGAAGCCTGGCTCTGAGCTAACATCCGTGCCCATCTTCCTCTAGTTTATACGTGGGACGCCTACCACAGCATGGCTGCCAAGCAGTGCCATGTCCGCACCCGGGATCCGAACCAGCGAACCCCGGGCCGCCGAGAAGCGAGACGTGCGAACTTAACCGCTGTGCCACCGGGCCAGCCCCTGAGGAGACACTTTTAAAGAGACCTTCCGTCTAGTCCCTTCATTAAGCACCCTCAGTTCCTTCAGCCGCTCTCAGTTGCCTGAGGAGCCACCTCAGCTCATTTTGTCTCAGTCTTGGAACCTCCACACTGGAGATGAGCTCAGGTGCAGCCAGTGGCTGTATCAGGGGCCACAGATGGCCAGTGCTGTCGTCCGCCTCAGCCTCTTCCTGGGTCCCCCTCATCTTACATGCCCTCTTTCTAACAACACTTGACCCACTTGAACTTCCCTCCTTGAATGGAGGAGCTTTGGCCCCTATTGCTTCCTTGCTCTCAATCTTCTCTCAGTTTAATGTAGTCTGGGCTCTGGGTTAGCGACTTTCTCCTGCCAGCCGTGATGCTGTGGGCTCCACGCCAACGGGACCAGCTTCTCTCCTGCCCCATCTCCCCTCCCAGTCTTTCCCAGCAGAGGAAAGAAATCAGGCTGTCTGAGTTACCTATGAGTTCTGCTGTGCCATAAAGGCTGACACAGCTGGTCTGGGTTGTCCACACCCTGCATATTCCCAAGAGAGGTATGGCCCTTGACAGGCTCCTCAGAGATAACCTCTAAGCCCTTGGAAAATTCTTCCTGATCAGAGTGTCTTTGGGCTGTGCCACATGGCCTACACACAGAATGTGATTTGTGGTGGGGGCCTTGGGCTACATGGTATCAGTTTGACCTCTGGAGGTCAACTGAGTTAGGTCAGACTGAGTTAGGTCAGCCACGTGGCAGTCAGCCATACCGACATGACTGACCTGAACACCAAGGCTCAAATGAGCATCTTTGGTTGACAACACTCCGTATATGTTATACATTGTTGCTATACAAATTAAGTACTATCAGTAAGACTCCCTGGGAAAGGGCAGATGGAAGCCCGTGCCAGTTCTCTCCTGGACTCCACCTACTGTGCACCTTAACCCTTATGGTGATTTTAATCTACATCTTCTCACTGCTATAGACCATAACCATGAGTAAAATAGCTCCCTGAGTCACGTGGGTGTACCAAATCATCAAGCCTAAGCATGGCCCTGGAGACCCTTGAACACATCTGCCACCATAGCATCCGTCCTGTTATACTACCTGTCTGTAGCCCCCTGCCTCCCCCGACCCAGACCATGGGGATCCCAGGTATCCAGATCTTCATCCTGATTTCCTGCCATCCACATGCTCCCTTGAACTTGAGCTGGATACAACAGGCAGACAAGGCTCTAGTTTACCATAGATTTCCCCTAAACTGCCTTCCAATTTTCGCTGGACAAATTATAAACCTGGGTTTCTTGGGCCAACGTTGTACATGGGGGCAGGCACACTCCAGTGTGGCAGTCCCAACAAAGACCATTGTGGATTTCTACCTGGGGTAACAGTACCGTTTACAGTTTTATGAGACCACTCCTTGTCTCAGGTTCTGGATGGAAATCCACACTGAGCTATGCTCGATGCTCAGCAAAGCCTTGGAACTGCCGTGCCAGCGTCCCCACTGAATACCACTCCTGTCTGCTCACTGCTGATGGAGCCACCTCCCTTCACCTCGCAGCTCCGATCCTTGAGAAAGTCAAAGGCACTGGGAACTCTGAGTGGCACTTCTGCTCACATTCCAGGCCATGGAGCCAGAGGTGACCATGGCCATGTCAGCATGCAGGCTGCTAGGCACCCCTAAGAGGAAGACCAGACCTCCCTTCTGCAGGATAGAAAGGGTGCAGAATCTTCCAAGAGCCGGCTTCCTTGGCAAGATGTAAAAAAAGTGGAAAACAGCCAAGTCTGACAGCAAAGAAAATCCTATTTGGTGACTTCATACCTGGGCCTGAGCCTGGCCTGGCCCAACCACAGACTGACTGGAAAGATCAGCTATCTTCATGACCCATGGCTACCATGAGGCCATCTCCTCCCCATACTGCCCCCTACGCCTTCTCCCCTGAGTCCCTAACCCCACAGCCCGAGAAGGTTTTGCCTGCCCTGGTTAATGGATCTGAGTGGCAAATTCCAATCCTCTTTTTTAATTTAATTTTTTTGTTCAGGCAGCTGGCTCAGCTTCTAGAAGCAAGACTGGAATCTAAATAATCTTTGTTTGGTGCATCTTGGTTTATAAAACATTTTTCCAGCCATTATCCCACTTGATCTTCATCATGATCTGGGAAACTTAGCAGGGCAGGAATTATGGCCCCATCCCAAGCCCTTTCTCAGAAAAGAAACAGGATCAGAGAGATCATGTGGCCGAGAGGACAGCGTCGGCTGCCACAGTGGACGCTGTCAGGTGTGTTGGCTCCAGGAGAAAGGTAGCTGGATGGGAAGACTCGTCGCAGCCCAGTAGAGAAGGGTTCTGGGCTCTGCTGCTGGGCAGCATCTGCTCATGCTGCCCTCTCTGCCAGGAACACTCTCCCTAGCTACTAGTCAGGTTCCTACTCAGCCTTCAGAACCCCACCCAAATGTCCCCTTCTTGAGAAAAATTCCGGATACTTACGGGCCAGCTGGATTATGTGACTCCCTACCTGTCACTCTGGGTTTGCCGTTTACCTTCCTCATTGGATCCTAATCTCTCTGGGGACAGGGCTCTGCCTTTCATCTCTGTAGCTCCAGGCCGGAGCATGTGGCCTGTTCCAGAGAACACACACTCTTTAATGTTTATTGGCTAAATAAATGAACAAATGAAGCAAGTGACCAAATCAAGCTGCCACCCCAAGTATTTATCATCCATAAAGCAGATTTACCATTTTCTTTTTATTTCCTCATGCATTGATTGTTAATTATTCAAGGAACACATGATTATATTTTTTTCTGTGAGCAATCCAAACATTACAGTGGAATCCCAGCTCCCCTTTGTCCCAGCCCCCTCCTGTCACCTCATGTTCCCCTCTTCGTTCCAGCCCATCCCCTGGAGGGAACCCCACTGTCAGTTTGGAGTGGCTCCTTCCAGACCTCTTCGTATGCCCTAACACACATTTTTTTTATTGCAGTAACATTGGATTATAACATTATATAACTTTTAGGTGTACATCATAATCTATTTCGAACTCTGTGTAGATTACATCATGTGCACCACCCAAAGACTAATTACAATCCACCTGACACACATTTATAAGTACACACGGAAACGTAAGGCCTTGTGTTTTGTGAGCACCTGTTAACATAATTGCCATCTCATTGCATATCTTATTCTGCAAGCTGCTTTTACCACAAATGGTGTATCTTGGACTTCTCCCCTGTTGGTCTCAGAGAGCTCCCTGGGCCTTTGTAGTTGCTGATCTGCTGTTTATTTATCTAGACTCTTCTCGACAAGCATTTAGGTTTTCCCTAATTCTTCGCTCTGATCAGTGATGTCGCAGGACCATAGTCGAGTCATTTAATTTCCTCTCCCAGGTGAACCCCTTCCAGATCCTCGCTGGAGCCCCAGGTAAGCTCTGGTTTCCCTCCAGCCAATGTGCACAGCAGAGGCCTGGGCTCAGGCCACCCTGGCGGTCTGTCTGCTTGAAGATGGTCAGAATCGGAGAACCTGAGTCCAAAGTCATTTAGTCCCACCTCGTCTGAGGTTCGTTACCATTTACATGACACCCCAAGTCACTGCATCAACGGCCCTGGGAGTGAAGCACTCAGCCCCCAAGGGAGAGTCGCGTCACAGGAGGGCAAACAGACACCCCCCGTTTGGAGGCTTTGGGGACTTGGGGTCTGAGCCTCAGAATCCTCTTCTAGAGATCAGGGACAACAGCTGCCGGAGTGTTGAAGGAGACGAAAGGTCCATCGTGCCTGGCACAGTGCCAGCTCCCCCCCACCAGCCACCGGGGACCACACCAGTCTTGGAGGCCGGCCGGCCCTGTTTGAAGGCCAGCTCAGCCCCACCTGAGTCCCCTTCCGGCTAGTCCTGCTGCACCACCTGTCCTCATTTTGCCCCAACTCATGGCCGGTCACAGCTGAGGAAGGGTTTTCTCGTATGTTTGGAAAAATGGACTTCGTGCTTCCTTACGTAAGACAGGATTGGAAATTCCCTCTGCCAGAGTGGCTGACGGTCAGCGTTCCAGGATCCAGAGGGATCTGTCCTTGGGGCCAGCTCCTTTCCTGCTGCTCCTCCCAGCGTATTCCAGCCTAGGCTGGAGGAAAAGAGACGGATCCGCAGAGGACCCACCAGGGTCACAGTGCAGATTCCCACCCCTCAGGCAGGGCTCCGATGCAGTGCAGGGAGCTCTGGTGTCAACTGAGGAGCCGTCCTACCTGGAGTCATCCAGCAAGGAGGACGGGAGCCAGGAGGAGGGTGAGGGCAATGGCCCATTCCTAGGGAAGTTCCCCTCCCCGAGGAGTCCACGTGTGCCGCGGGTGGTCCAAAGATGGCCTCGCCTTAGCTGACCTGAGCTTCACTTATTTACTTTGTGATGTTGGGCAAGTTCCCCAACCCCGTGGTTCCTGGTTTTCTCATCTGTGAAATGGGAACAGGGCTGTTCCCTCACTGGGTTGTCACAGCGGCATGTGACAATGCTCTTGGTGACGTCTACAGTCTAAAGCACGGGACAAATTCCAGGCCTTCCTGCTGGGACTCTCTCAGGGGGCAGAACAGGTTAACAGCTTGCTCAAAAGACTCAGGCAGAAGATACAGAGAGGAGCCTTAGGGCGAACGAATGAGAGAGGAGAAGGAAAAATGAGGACAGGAAGGAAAACTAGCAGTGTGCTCCCCGAAGTGCATTTCTACTCCTCTCCCCCTTTGTTTGTGTTTGCATCCATCCTCTGCCGACACGGCCTGGGCTGATCTCTGGCCGAGTCTGTGGAGTCCGCGGGGCTGGGCGCTTCCCCTAGCCCTGCGGCAGGCTGGCCCAGCGCCCCTCCAGCTGCACCTGCCGCCCAGACTTGGAAGAACACGCGGGGCTGCGACATTGTGAGCCTCTGGCTCTCTAGTCTTCCGGTGGAGAAGTCCCCTCCACTCCGCCCCACTCTGACCCACATAGCTCAGCACCGGGCCTTCCCAGCGGCCTGGCCCCCGGGGAAAGGCCAAGGAACCCCCACCCCACCCTGGGCCTCAGGCCAAGGCCATTCTGAGGAGGAGAGGACATGAGACAGAAAGACAGACAGACAGAGAGAAAGACAGTGAGAGAGAGACCACACTGAGAGATGGAGAGAAAAAGACAGGGAGAGACAGAGAATCAGAGGGACAGAGAGACAGAGACAGAGAGAGAGACAGACAGAGAAGCAAGAAAAACAGAGACCACGCAGAGACAGAGAGAAGACAGGGAGAGAGAGAGACTGACTGAGAGAGATGGAGAACAACACGCAGATGTCCAGAGAGCTAGGAAGCCAGTGACACACAGAGGGAGAGGGGAGAAACGCTCACCCAGACCTACAGGGAGAGACACGTGAAGACAGAGAGACAGAGAGCGAGGATGCAAGAAAGCAAGAGACAGAGGCACAGACGGCAGAAAGACAGAGAGAGAACAGGAAGGACAGAAGCAAGGAGTGGAGCCAAGGCACAGAGCAGATTCTAACATTATTCCACGGGATGTTAGTAGGTGTTTGGAGGAAAAACTGTTCTGTTGTCAAACAAGTCAGGTGGAAAGCACAGGGCAAAACAGGAGCAGGAAAGTTTATTTTCTGCAAGCATCCTGTGCTTTTGACATGCTAATGGAGGGGCCGTGAATCCCCAAGAGGGGCCTCTGGGGTTTCCCAACTAATGTCACCACCACCGCCACCAGGGACAAGGACAACAAAAACCTGGCACTTGGAGATATGCTGACACAGAGATTCAGAGGAAAACCTGGACACAGACAGAGGCTTAGAGATAAAGGGAGGGACAGACAGAAGGGCATGGAGAGACAGACATAAAGAAAGCTGGGACACAGAGACAGAGAAAAACTCACAGAGTGATGGAGAACTCAGTGCAGAAAGAGGCAGGGCGAGGACAACTGTGAAGGCAGGTGCGGAAAGAGGGGGACAGAAGCACAGAGACGGAGGAATAAGAAAAGAGAGACAGACCCAAAGGGAGAATTGATTGGCAGTGCCAGCCCGAATTTAAACCCAGAAAAGCCCTTGCTTGTTATGAAATGTGGAAACCAGCAGATCCAGCTCCTCCGGCGTTTGGCCCAAACACACCTCCTCTCTCAGCAGGCAGCAGAGTCTGCCAACAGCAGAGGACAAACTCCCTGGGGAAAGACACTTCACCTGCAGCAAAACAAAGTCAGTAACCCTCCGAGGAAGGCCTGAAAAAGCCATCAGCCGCAGCAGACCGAAGGCCACAGAAGCAGCACTGTGTTGACCGTTTGTCCTCTGCTTCTGGAAAACTAACCCAATGCATCAACAGTTGCCACCACAGTACGGCTTCACTTCCGGAGGGCAAGGCTGAAATTAAGCTCTGAGAGTTAACTGAACTGCATTTAAATGATTTGCCATTAATTTTATGGTTTTGCAAGAGCTTTCGAGATGAAAGATCAACTGGCCGGCTTCAGAGGCCGTATTTCACGGACATTAATGCTGACTCAACCCAACCTGTGAATCCCTTGGATTCATGCCTGTTCTGACAAAGAGTGGTCCTAGGGGACTTCTCCAGAAACACTCAACTCCCTGCCGCGGCAGGTCTATTTGTCTCTTTGTCCCTTGCTGCCTCATCTGTCTCAATTTGTGCTCCAGGCAAGACGTCACAGAAGGTTCGGGACCCTTCACCTGCTGCCCTGGGGTGATGGGTCATGGTGGTCCCACAGCTGCTCCCTTCTCCTCGCGAGACCTTTCCAAAGCACACATAGGAGCAGACTTCTCCTCTGCTCAAATGCCTACCATGGCTCCCATTTGCCACACAGTCCGCTTGGTCATCCTTCAGCCCTGGGGAGACGTTTAAGCAGAATTCTTCACTGCCCTGACTGTTTCTTACATACTTTGAGGCCAGTGTCTCCTGGGTTCTCAGTAAACTCTGGATCTTTCTTCTGCACTGGCTTCACATTCTGTGTTATGGGGTGAATTTTAAGCTCACCCCCAAAGTCACATGGTAATGTCCCAAATCCCAATACCTCGGAATGTGACCTTATTTGGAGACAGAGTCTTTACAGGGGTAATCAAGCTAAAATGAGGCCGTTAGGGTGGGCTCTATCCAATCTGACCCACATCCTTATGGAAAGAGGAAATTTGGACACAAACTCACGCAGAGAGAAGACAGTGTGAAGAGACACAGGGAGAAGATGGCCTTCTACAAGCCAAGGAGAGAGGCCTGGAACACATCCTTCCTCAAGGAACCAAGCCTGCCAACACCTTGGTTTTAGACTCTGGCCTCCAGAACTGAGTCAGTAAATTTCTGTTCTTAAAGCCACTCGTCTGTGGCACCGTGTTCCAGCAGCCATGGGAAACTGACACACGCTGCTTGGCCAACTCTAACTCTCAGCTGAGTGGCACCCCCCCAACCCCGCACCTTACCCCCAGACCTGCTCACACTCAACACTTTGCCCAACAGACTCTTGACACAACCACCTGCAGCCCCCTGCACGTGTCGGTGAATATGGAGACGTGAATCCTGGAAGGGTTCATTGCATTCTGCTGCCCTTCCTTCCCCTCTGTGAGGAATAAGACTCAAACTCAGGGTGATTCCCACACCGCCAGCCCCTGACTCTCCTGGGCTCCACCCGTGGAGGCAGCCCCCTACCCGATGAAGGCACCATGCATGCTGCAGGAATTTGCTTAAACTCAGCGAGCTCAAAATCAACTCATTATCTCCTTCCCTTCCCCACCGTGTCCCCAGGTCCCCAGTCTGGATGAACGGTATGAGCAGGCACCCAGTTTCCAATAAGGAGAGCCTAGTCTTCCAAGTTGCCCCTCTCCTTCACTCCTGATACCCTGGAGGTCCTCAATTCCAGGCTCCTCTACCTAAGAAATTTCTCTCATGCCTGTTCTCTTCTTTCCACTACCAGGCGGCTGAGGTCTCATCATCTCAAGCTTGGCTCATTCCAAAAGCTCCTAATTGGTTGTCCTGCCTCCAGTCCTCCCTTGTCCAACCTGTATTCCTGCCTCTGTAGAGCTGATCACGTCATTGCCTCGTTCAGAAACCTCAGTGGCTAATGAAACCCATACCCCTGAACTTGACCCACAGCATCCTTCAAGCTCTTCTCTAGACTCGCCTCCCATCACTTCCCCACTCCCATACCACGCTGTTCCTCAGACGCGCCAGGCCCTTTCCCACCTTCAGGCCATTGTACATAACGTTCCCTCTGCCTGGGATGCTCTTCCAGCCCCCAGTTTTGCTTCTGCCTCACTTTGTTCATACCTCTGTGCTAGCTAACAATCTTGTGTATATTGTCATTTATTTGTGTGTTTCTCTTCCATCAGCCTGGCAAGCCCTTGAGATATCAGCCCAGAGCCCAGCTCTATAAACATTTGTTGAGTGAATGCATTAATGGATGGATGGATGGATGGATGGATGGATGGATGGACGGACAGATGGAGGCACAAGTAATTGTCAGTTGCAGGCCACACACTGAGGCGTGCCAAATGACTGCTATGGCTGGTCACCAGCCCTGCGGCTGCCGAGAGGAAGAAGGAACTACAGTTGGCCTGCAAGGTCCAGCTCCGGGGTCCAAGGCTGAGCTCAGCTCCTTTCAACTATAAACTCGCTAATAAACAAAGGCTCTTAATCTGGGCTCTATGGACCCCCAAATGCTGTATAGAGAGAATTCAGCGGTGTCTATGAACTGGGATGGGAAAAACATTATGTCGTAGGCAGCAAACCACAGTCATATTAGTAGTACTTTGAAACAGAGAAAAATCACAGATGTTCTCATAACTTATGACAGTTGTCACAGAGATCTCAAAATCTCATTTATGGCCATCACTCCTTTGACATTATGATCATTCGTAGGTACTGTTGGACATAGATTCCCTCTGCCCAGTCTTACTAGCACTGCGCTGAAAAAGGAGCACATGCAACACTGTATCACAAAATTGGTTTTTACAAAAGATTTTGGTGAGTTTATTCCAATCTCATTGGTTTTTTGTAACTCTCTGTGTTTTATTGGATGCACTTACAAACATTACTCTGAAAAGGAGTCCATAGGCTTCACCACAGGTACTCAGGGGTCCAGGGACAGGGATGGTCAAGAACGCCTCCATAGTAGCCGGAGTCAAGAGTGTCTGGGAAGCCCAGGGAGAGAGCCAAAGCCTCTGGCCTAAACTCCTTTTATTTTTTCGAAAGTCTCCAATTAAAAAAGTTGCGATAGCCCGTGATAAAGCCAGGCACCCGCAGGCAGCATCTGCAGTGGAAACACCCCTCATTTACATGCTAACACACCCGGCCTCTGCGCCAGCTCTGCCGCTTGGGAGCTGTGTGTCTTTGGGCAAGGCAGAGCTCTCTGAGCCTCAGTGTTCCCTTCTGTAAAACGGTCAGAGAGCAGCACTGGGGCAGGTTGGTGGGGAGTGGGGAGGAAGACAGGGCCCAGCACACTGCCCGTTCTGGGGCCAGGAGCATCCTCAGGCGCGTCAGTTCTCTGGGCCCCAAACACCCACAATGGCTAAGCTATGGCTGCGGGTGCCCAGTGCTGCTCTAAAGTGACTCTGTGGAGCAGAGCTAGGATTTCAGCCTTGGACGTGGTGACAAAGGTGACCTTGATAATCGGAGGGACAGGAGCACATCTTCACCCTGATTGGCCCACGGAATTGCCACAACTTCACTTGGCGCGTGTGGGTACCATCTCAGACCCAGGCTTTTTAGAGAGGAAAGCCCCAGAGCACTCTTCAAGTGACGGTCCTGGTCACCCTGCGTGAGAAGTGCTTCTCCTCCCGTCCCTCTCCTGCTGCGGCCGTCTTCAGCCCCAGGGCATGGACCTGCTTGTTTTGTGTCAATAGCTCTCAAACTGTGTTGTTAACCTGCCTACAAGCCAATGCACCCTTTCTTCAGTCTTACAAAAGCTCCCACAGGAACGTGAATGACCGCAGAGCTGGGGGACGTGAGGGGGAAATGTGAAGGGGAGACCCCTTCCTGCAGAGGCCCCCAGACCCCCTCGGAATAGAGTTGGAAAATCTCTCACATCAATTAGGATGGATTTGGCTGCAAGTGAGCGCCCAGACCCCCGTTCCGTTAGCTGAGCTGTGAACACGTTTGTATCTCCCTGCAGCAAGTCCGGGAAGGTGATTCCAGGGTTGGTTAATCAGCAGCCCAACAATGTTAGCGAGAACCCCGATTCTTCCCATCCCTCCCCTGGGCTGTCCTCAGCAGGGCTTTGGTCCTCAAGCTGCTGCCCTCTAGACACAGATAGAGAAGGGCAGGCACTGGATCTGAGGACAGACAGGCAAATCACTGGCTCAGATTGCTTTCCGCACTTGGCAGAAGCAGAAACTGAAGCACAGAGAGGTTAAGTAACACGTTCAAGGTCACACAGCAAAGCCAGATTAGTCTTTTGATGTCCTCTTTCTACTGGGTTATGCTGCGTCCCATCTCCTACCTGTCCTTTCTCCAGCCACAGCTCCATCGCCATACTCCTTGCTTGGGAAGGAGCAATGGAAGCAGCACAAAAATCTCGGAGATTTGGGAAACACCACCTTCTGGTGTCACATGACCTTTGGTTTTTCGCTGGATGTTTTAAAGCATCTCTCCCGTTGCTGCCTGCTTTGTGTCTGAGAATGTATTGAGCCCAAACAAGGCCCCAGAAGGAATTTAACAGTGAACTGAATGTGAGGCCATATCAACGAATTATAGTTCCTGTTATTAAATGAGAGAATAACCCTGAAGTTATGTAAGAAAACATCCACACACACCCCTCTTTTCTGAGAAGCAAGGAAAGTATTTATGAGTGAAATGACATGAAGTTGCAAGTTGCTTGAAAATACTCCCAGGAAAGATGGGAGTGGGGTGGCGATAAAGCAAGTGTGGAAGGTTCTGATGGTCGTTGAAGCTGAGTGCTGGGCGCACAGTAGGTCGCTGTTCTCTCGGCTTTTGAATGAAAGGGAATTTCATCACAAAAATTAAAAACACATTTCTAAATAAATAACAAAATCGCCTCCCAGGGAAGTCGCCTGAGGTTCTGTGGAGCTAGTCAATGGAATCAGCAGCTGCTAAAAATAGCCAAGAGATTTATTCGGTTTCTCCACATGACGTCTCCGATAATTTATCATCGATGCTCACGTCCTTCCCATTTATTCCTGAGGTGCCCTGGATGGAGCTGGGTCTGGAGGGGAGAAAAAGATGATCCCCGCCCCGACTTGAATAAGCTTCCTTTCCCTTCTGATCCTGGCGTCGGAATGAAGTGCCTTTCTCTGCACCTCTCCCCACGCCCACCATCAGCCTCAGTTTCCCCATAAAAATTAAGCATGAGGTTACCTGCTTGGACTCCCTTCTGGGGTTCTTGCAAGGATCAGAGGACATGCTGGAGAGGAAGGCGCTTTTTTTTAAAAGCCTTGATTTTCTCGTTCAAAAGTGAGCGACATGCTCATTGTAGAATGTTCGGAAAGCAAAATAATAAAAATAAAGAAAATCAAACCCGCTCACCACACTGCCCCAGGGTGCGACTAACGTTATCATCTTAGCGTCTGACTTTACAGGTGTTGTTGCCATGCGTGTGTTTTTGTTGATTTACAAAAACAGCCTCAAATTATCTAAAATTTTATTTTTTTAACTTAATACATTGGGAACCACTTTTCCTACCGTTACAAATTCTTCCACAATATGAAGCGCATTTTAATCGTGGCAATATGGTCCATTACGTGACTCGACCATAATTCATCTAACCAGCCCCACTGTGTTAGTTTCTTAGGGCTGCCAGACCAAAGCGCCACCCACAGGGGCGCTGGACACAGAAGACACGTATTTGTTCACGGTTCTGGAGGCCAGAAGTCTGAAATCGAGGGCTGATTCTCCCTTGGGGATTCACAGGGAGAAGCTGTCCCTCGCACGCCTGTCTCCTAGATGCTGGTGGTGGAGGGCAAGCCTCGTCATTCCTGGGCTTCTGGCGGGTGACACAGCTCCAGTCTCTGCCCCTGTGGTCACAGGGCTGTCTTCCCTGTGGGTCTCTGTCGCTTCTTTTTCTGTAAGGACACCCTTGACATTGGATTAAAGGTCTACACTGCTCCAAAAGAACCTCATCTTAACTTAGCATCTACAGTGACTTCAGTGCCAAGTAAGTTCCGATTCTGCAGTTCGAGGAGTTAGAACTTCAACATGTCTTTTTGGAGGACACAAATCAACCCACCACACTCACCTGGTGCGGCTTGGAGCCTGTTTACTTTTCTTGTTTTGTTTTGGAGTTTTTTGCTATTAATAAATAACACCACAAATTTTTGGACATGTCTTAAAATAAATTCTCGGGAGTGGAACTTCCAGGATGGAGAGTACATCAGTCAGAGTGCGGCCAGGAAGAGAGAAATCATAGTTATTTCAAACAGAGAGGATTTAACAGAGGGAATTGATGATGCAGGTGTTGAGAAGATGAAAAGCAAAAAGATGCTGAGATGACCCAGAGATTAACAACTGCAGGGAGCAGCTACCCTGCCCAGGACTCGGGGAACCAAAGGGAAGAGGTGGTGCTACCCGAACTCGGGGGTGTGGGGGAGGGGAGACCCCCTAAGGCTCGTCCTCGGACTGAAGGCCAATGCTAGGAACTCTGCAGGGAGCACCCACAACTGGTGCTCAGACTTCTGAGAGGAGGGCCCTCCACTGACCTCTGAGGGAGCACCACGTGCCTGATGCTCAGACTGCTGGCCGGTGCTACTCCGGAGGGCACAGATGGCCCGGCTGCTGCTGGCAGGATGCAAACCTCAGCTGGAAAGCAAAAGACAGTTCTTTCTCTCCTCCTCTCCTTCACATTTCCACCATTGCCTCCCATTGGCCAACCAGAAGCCATCAAGGTGTCTGGAAAATGTAGTTTGCAGACCTCTGGTTCTAGCATCACAGAGAAGAACTCGGGGCGGGGGGAATGGAGATGAGAAGCAATAAGTACCTGAACTGTCCTAAAGCTTTTGACACATGTTATTCCATTGTCTTCCAGAAAGGTCGTACCAACTGACGCTACTACTATAAGGACACAGAAACGTCGAGTTCCCAAAGTTCAGTAACACTGAATATTGTCATTTAAGACTTTGTTCTCAACTTGATGGGAAAAAATTATACCTTATCATCTTTTGCATTTCTTTGAGTTTCTATTTCTGTGAAGATATTTCTTATGTTTTTGGCCGTCATGTTTATTACTTGTTTTGTGAATTCTTGAAATAAAAGGCAAAATAATTAAAGGGTTAAATTTTATGCCCTTCACTCATTTGTATTATAATATTTGTCTTTTTCTTATCAATACGTAACACTACTTTATCCGTTAAGGATATTAATCCTTGCTCTACAATCTGTGCTACAAATAACATTTTCTCATTGTGGTTTGACATTACATTTATTTATAGTGTTTTTGATGTCGGGCTTTTCAATTTATATTTGGTGAAATCTATTAATCTTTTCTTTTATGCATTTGCCTTTGGTTTCATGCTTAGAAATCTCTTCCTCAGGCCAAGATTACGTAACTATTTGTATTTTCTTTATTGTTTCTACTTTTTTGTCTTTTGCAGCGAGGAAGATTGGCCTTGAGCTAACATCTGTTGCTAACCTTCCTCTTTTTGCTTGAGGAAGATTGTCGCTGAGTTAACATCTGTGCCCATCTTCCTCTATTTTGTATGTGGGACACCTCCATGGCATGGCTCGATAAGCGGTGTGTAAGTCTGTGCCCAGGATCCAAATCTGTGGACCCCAGGCCCCAGAAGCGGAGTGCATGAACTTCACCATTATGCCACTGGGCTGGCCCCTGATTTCTACATTTTTAACATTAATTTTTTTTTCATTTCCATCTTTATACAGAATTTGTTTGGAGATATAGTACAAAGTAGAAATTTCGAATAATCAGTTTTTCCTCTATAATTTGGAATGCATCTTTATCCTTTATTAAATTCATATACACATATATTTCTATATAGATATGGATATATATATAGATAGATATATCTGTGTCTATTTCTGGACTATTTCCTTTATTCCATTAGTCTCTCTGGTCATTAAATTTTATTACATTTTCACCAGGGTCTAGAATCGTGCCTGTTATGTGGTAAGTACTCAAGAAATACACATTGAATGATTGATGAACTATTTCTGGGCCAAAACCATGTTTTGGTTTTCTTTTTTAAGTCGGGTTTATTGAGGTATAAATCACCCCCCAAAAAACCTCTTTCGTGCTTTTCTTTTTTTGGTGAGGAAGACTGTCCCTGAGCTAACATCTGTGCCAAGCTTCCTCTATTTTGTATGTGGGACAGCACCATAGCATGGCTTGCTGAGCAGTGTGCTGGTCCGCACCCAGGATCCAAGCCTGGGGACCCTGGGCCACCTCGTGGAGCACGCAAACTTAACCACTACACCACCGGGCCAGTTGCTTTCGTGTTTCTTAAAATCAATTTTTAAATTTTAAATTGTGGTTAAAGAAAACCCTCACATAACAGAAAACTTACCATCTTGACCGTTTTTAAGTGTACAGTTCCGTAGTGTGAAGTATACTCATATTGTTACTCGATGGATCACCCAGACTTTTACACCGCGCAAAACTGAAACTATGGACCATTTAACAACCCACCACTCCCCCTCCCTCAGCCCCTGGCAACCTCTGGTCTACTTCCTGTCTCTATGAATCTGACTGCTCTAGATACTGTGCATAAATGAGACCACACAGTGTTTGTCCTCTTGTGTCTGGCTTATTCCACTCAGCATAATGTCCTCAAGGTCCATCCATGGTGTAGAAAGTGACAGGATTTCCTTCCTTTTCAAGGTTGAATAATATTCCACTGCATCCATCATGCCCTTTAGTAGTCACCTCCTACCCCACCCCCAGGTCCTAATGTGTTTTCTTCTCCACGGTTCTGCCTTTTCCAGAATGTTCTATCAACGGCATCGTGCAGTACGTGGTCTTGAGTCCAGGTTCTCTCTCTTTACATGATGCGTTTGAGGTTCGTCCATGTTCTTGTAAATTCTGGTAGCTCCTTCCTTTTTATTGCTGAGTGATATTTCATTGAATGGATGGATCACAGTTTGTTTATCCATTTCCCAGCTGAAAATAAATTTGAGTTGTTCCCAGCTTTAATTGCTGCGGCTTCATAATGCATCTTTATAGTGAAACCATCTAGGATGCTGCCAAACATACGCCAGTTGTGGCCGGAACTAGAGGAGAGCTAGGCATCCCCCGGATGTGGAGACAGGTTTCCCTCTGGGAGTGAAATCACGAGGAAGCCGCTCATCACAGATGTAGGCAGCGTCAGCGGTGTCAGGAGACTCGTGGGGCACAGCCAGGTGTTTCTAATAAAACTGGGCCAAGTCGACTCACAGGCAGTGTCATGGGGGCGTTAAGGGTGTGGGCTCCGGAACAAGGAGCCCTGGGTGTGGATCTTCCCTTCGAGCGACTGGGGCAGCCTCCTGGGCTGCTGGAAGCCTCGTTTCCCATCTATAAAATGGGAACACGATGGCACATTCCTTCCGTGAAGGTGTTAGTGCAGCTGCCAGCCCAGAGTAAGTGCTTAATAATTGCTGCTTTTTATTAACTGTCATCTTGGGAAAGTGAGGTTGGATCCTGAAAGAGAGAGCTACCTGTGGACTCACTCAGCTGTGTTTTTTCTGAAGAAAGGATGCGCAAACAATGCAGGTGATGATGGTGGTTTTGCAGCGTGGCTGCAAATTCTTCACCGTCCTTCCTTTCGAGAGATGGGTCCATATCCTCTCCCCTTGCATCTGGGTGGACTTGCAATGCTTCCACCCACGGAGTCGGGCAGAAGTGGTGCCGCGTGACTTCTGAGGCAGGGTCGAGGGAGGCCAGGTGGCTTCTGCCTTCCTTGTGAGAGCTCCTGCTCGTGGAGCCCTGAGCCACCATGGTTTGTAGTCTGACTGTCCTGAGGCTTGAAGCTACAGTGGTGTGACCACATGGTGAGACCCCGAGACCACAGAGAAAGAGAGAGATCCAAACAGCCAAGATACCAGATGTGAGTGAAGAAGCTTCCAGAGGATTCCAGCCCCCAGCCATTGGAGTCATCCCCAACTTTGAGTGTTTCCAGCTGAGGCCGCAGACATCATGGAGACAGCATCCTCTCTGTGCCTTGTTCAAATGCCTGGTCCACAGAATTTGTGCATGCAACAAAATGGAGGGTATTTTATGTCACTAAATTTTAGGTTGTTTTGTTACAAGGCTATAGGTAACCAGGACAGTGGCGTAGAAGAGATCTAGAAAGAAAAAAAATGGTAGAAGCCAAAGAGGGAAGATTTATCAGTGTTCCTCTAGCAGCTGGTGGAACCACATACCCATCCACTTAGGAGCCTCATACCAGGGGTTGGGAGAAATTACCAGACTTTTCTGTGGCCTCTGTGAAACATCCCCTAAGAATGTGTAACTTTGCTTCCTCTGCTGCTGTGCCTACTGAAAACTAGTGGTTGACTAACTCAAGCATGATGGCCAGAAATATTCCGGACCCTGGAGAAGTTACATCAATTTCTGTAAACCAATAGCCCTGTTTTCTGGTTTATACATCAGTCTCTTGTGACTTTGATATGTGTGAATCAATCCCAAAGTCCCTGGACCTCTTTAGCAGGACAGCAGAAGGATCGTGGACTGACTCTCAGCTCTGGATCTAAATCCCAGCTCTGCCACTGTCTGATCTGGGCAAGGCATTTGAACTCTGAGCCTCAGTTTCCTTGTCTGTAAAACTGAGTCGAGTCTCTTTCATAAGATTGTCACGGAGGTTAAATGAGATAGGATCTGTAAGGGGTCTAGAACAGCGTGTGACTTATAATAAACGCACTGCTGATATTTCTTAACTGTCTCCCTACCTCCAGCAGACTGGGGAGCAGATTCTGGAGACAGTGATCCCCCAGCCGTCCCTCCCCGGCTCCAGGCATTAACCCTCAGAAAGCCTGGCCATGGGAGCCCAGCGTGATCCTCTCTGCCCCTTCCACCCCTGGCTACACTGACGCCTGCACAAATGGAAGCCAGTGGCCTGGCTGCCGGCACCAGCCTGGCCTCCTCAGCGGACCCACAGATGTCTGCGTCTTTGCTGCCGCCCCCACAGGCCCCGGCTTGCGGATGGAGAGCCAGCAGAGGCTGCGTCCCGGGATGACGGAGCACAGTCCCTGAAGGTAAACAGCCCTGGCCCATTAATTTGCAGGATGGGAGAGAACACAGGGGCCTGGGAAATTACAGCCCCATCAGGCTGCCATCATCTCCTGCAGCTCACAGAAGTGATCAACAGGCCTTCGGCTCTCATTTTAAAGATTAAATGGGAGGAAAAATGACTCCATCGGATTTCAGCCCAAGCCACGGGCGACCCTGAATGCCAGACTGCATGACGGATCGAGTGCCTGAAACACGGAAAGAAAGCATGAATCTCCATCTATCACCAGAGGAAGCCAGCCAGGTCCAAGGAGGCTTGTGGCCCCTTCATCTCCCAGCCTCAGAACAGACCTCTGTGCTCTCCTGGGGGTCCAGGCCCGGGCTCTGGAACATCGGTTTCAGGTCAAATCCATTTTGCTCAGCACACATTAGGACCCAATGAAAATTAGCTGAACGAATGAATGAACAAATCCTCGTTCTGTCTTTCTAGCTGTGAAACTTTGGACGAGGCAAATGGCCTGTCTTGACCTCAGTTTCCTCATCTGTGAAATGGGACCAGGAATATCCACCTCCCCAAGGTTGTCGTGAAGATGAAATGACGTGGTACAAGGAAAGCACAGTAGCTGGCATGTGGGGACGAGGTGCCCAGGCCAGCGAGAGGTCAGGTGGGAGAGCCAGGCCGTGAGCCGGAGCCCGAGGGTAGGACGAGGACCAGAAGCGCAGGCAGGGCAAGGCTGGCTGTGGTGCACGGTGCTCCGGTGTTTGGGGCAAAGATGGCTCAGCTCTGGCTCACCCTTGTCTCTCTCTGCTCAGCTCCCTGTCAGTGTCCTGTCTGCCTCAGAGGAGCCACGCAGAAGGCTGTGATGCGTGCTTAGGGAGCCCCTCGCTCTCAGTGGCATGTGAATGGTGCTCACAAAGGGTTCAGAGAAAGGGGATCACTTTGTCGGGAATGGTTCTGAAGGCGTCACGTGGGGAGGGGCATTTGTACCCGTCTGTGACAGGCAGGCAGGTCACAGCTGGGGGCCTGGAAGCTGGGCTGTTTGTGGGCACAGTGCTGGAGGCTCCAAACAGCCAAGCTGAAGACTTCACACTTAAGCATCAAGGCAACAGGGAGCTATGGAAGGTTCTGGAGCAGGAGAATGAGTACTCAAAGAAAAAATCCTTAGCATTGTTAAACAATTAGTGTTTTAACTCCTCCACAAAAGGGAGTCAGCAGTTCGACATGAGTGCTTAGAGCAGAAAGGGGAAAGAAAACAGTGGGATATGGTGGCCAGAGTCACGGGTTCTGGGTTCAAGTCCCAGATGCCTTCTTCCAGGGCACCAGCCCCCAGACACATCTCTTCACTGCTCCACGGCTCGACCTCCACATCTCTTCGCTGGGACCGCTGTGCCAGGGCCTTGGCTCAGGCCCCATTGGGCCTCAGGAGCAAGCAAGTCTGAGTTGGACTTTATTACTTTTTGGGTTAAAATAGAGAAGGAGTGGGCAAGCTGATGACACAAGCTATTTTGAAAGAGAGAGCAAAGGGGGCTGGCAGGACCTTGAAGTTTAGGCTGCCGGACATGGGCGTCACTGGGGTGCCTTTGGGGAGAGTTCTGTGAGTGATGTCTCCTACACATAACCAGCCCTGGGTCGGAGGTTTCTCGCGGCCCCCAGGATTCTTCTGCTGTCCCTCCAACGTCTCCAAAGCCTTGGGGACCTACGGGCTGCAAGAGGGTGGGGACAGGTGTTTTCTCACAGTCAGGGCCAGGCAGATGGTTGAAGATTTGGGCTTCCTCTGGGCAGGGGACGTCCAGTTACAGGTCCCATCAGAGCGAGGGGTTCCTGGAGACGCCCCCACCCATGGCCAGCATGGCATCAGGATCGCAAAGTCATCCTTTTCCCCGTAGCTGACGAGCAGACAGAGGGATGGAGTGAGGACGCAACCCGGCCTGGGGACGGGGATCTGGGGACGTCACGGAGCGTGTTGCAATGAAACCCTCGGTCCAGAAGGCACGCTCTGCAGCCTGGCAGCCACTGGCCTTGGCAGTTGTCCAGTGTCCCTGGAGCGCATGGCACTGACTGCCTTTCTGCCTACAGACAGGGCCTTTGCAGAACAGGCAGAGGGCTACAAGCCCAGGGCCCACCTGTCAGCCCTCAACGGGCAGCAGGCACTCAGTCAGCAGGTCCGGGCAAGGACCTAAACACAGTCAGGAACAAAATCTAACTCCTCACTCATGGCTTCTCACTTGGACGCCCTGAGACGGCCCTGTAGCTGCTGTTTCTTCCCCCTCCGGACTCACTCCCCACTCTGTTTAACTCTGAGCATGCTGCCTGATTTGTCTTTCCAGACGGCAGCTCTGGTTAAGCTATTCCCCATCCCAAAAAGTCTCTGTGGCTAAGAAGTACCTGTACTCTCCTCACCCTTGCATTCAAGGCCAACTTGGAATGCTGCCTCCTCCAGGAAGCCTCTCCCGATTTATTTTTCTGAACCATTTGTGACTGCTCCCTTCGCAACCCCCGTCTGTCTTCACTTATACCAGAACCTGTCCCAAGGCCTGGGGTGTGACACACAGAGCCAAGGAACAGAAGACACGGGAAGAGAAAAGGCAGTCCCTCCCCAGGGAGAGCTGATGACTTCCCGCGGAGCCCACATCCACACTGCCACCTGTCAAATGAAGAACTTCGTCACATGGAGTCACCCACCAAGCCCGAGAGGGCAGGGAGGCCAAGTGCCGGGCAGCTGATGTGTGTGTGTGTGTGTGTGAGGGAAGCCCAGGGGCTGCGGATGTCTCAGGTTAACAGATTCAGATAAAATTATAGAGCGTTAGGACTAACAGAGACCTTAGATGGTCCAATTCAACGCTTCATACACAAGGAGGAGCCTCGGAAAGGGGGTGGGGAGGATCTCCAGTTAGAGGTCATGGGGTCATTATTTAATTCATCCGATCATTTGGTCATTTGTTCTGTCAGTCATTCAACAACCTCACTAAGCCCCTGTTAGATGCCAGCTTGTGCCAGACTTTGGGCACCCAGAGCTGAAGAAGAAATGACCCTGGCCCCCACAAGGCTGAGAGTGCACGGGGAGTGCCAAGTGCCAAGCTAGAGGTCAGCCTGAGGTGAGTGGAAGCAGAGGAGGGAGTGGAGGCCCTGCTGGGGGTGTTGACGTGGATGGACAACAAGTGATCCTGGAGGGCTTCCCAGAGGAAGTGATGTCTGGTCTGCGTGTGAGGAATGTGTAGCAGTTTTCTTGAGGGTCGATGCAGAGTGAGCAATGGAACCACTGCAGGTAGACTCCTCGTCCAGTGCTCTTTCCTGCTCTGCACTGCAGGATTTTAACCTCTCCGCCTGGCTGGGCCTAGCCTCCACAGAGCCACAAGCCCGAGGCCGTGCAGGGACTGCGATGATCATGTGATTGGGGAGGTCCGGTGAGACTAGGAGAAAGGCACTCCTGGGAGTCAGAGAGGCCAACGGCAGGTATGGAGTGGACCTTGCGTTCACTGATCGCCCGCACACTGCAGTGCTCAACTCTCAGAGTGGGAAAGACTTTAGGGTTTACTGCGTCATTTTACAGATGGGGAAACTGAGGCCCACGCAGAGAGCGCCCCTTGCTCAAGGCTACACAGCAAGTCCGTGGCAGAGCTGGAACTTAACCAGCTTCTCAACTCCCAGGCACGTGCGCCCCTGGGGGTGCTCAAAGAAAACAGTTTATTCCCTACGGAAGCCAGGGCGGTGCTAACGAGTTATTAAAAAGTCTGTATAAAACACACAGAAACAAACAAAAAAGAAGGAGATCCTGGTGAGAAATATAACTGAGAAGAAATACAGAGGTTACGAGCTGAGCCGAGACCGTTTGTGAAGGAATGTTCCTGAGTGGGGCTGCCTGAGGTTCAGCTGACGCCCCGTCCTCCAGGGGCCTCCTCTGCCTGCCCTCTGCTGCACTGGGTGCGTCCGCTGAGCAAGCCTGGTACTGTGTCCGTGCAGCCTCATCTCCACCCCAACTTAGCAGACCTCCTCTCCACACGACTATCAGCTCCTTGAAGGCAGGAGTGCTGTCTCTTTTATTGCTGTGTTCCGATTTCTCAGCATATAGTAGAGGCTCAGGAAACATTTGTTAAGCTAATGATGCATGCATACAAGAGTGATGCTTCTTCCTGAGGACTAAGGCAAAGGAAAAGAAAGCATGGCCCTTTTCCGTGAAGTGAATCTCCATCCACCCATAGTCCCTCCATCCTCCCATCCCTCCTTCTACCCATCCAACCATCTATCTGTTCATCATCCCTCCATCCTCCCATCCCTCCTTCTATCCATCATCCTTCCATCTATCGGTCATCTCTACATTCCTCCTTTCATCCATCATCCTCCTATCCATCCACCTATCTATCTATTCATCATGCCTATATCCTTCCATCTCTCCTTCCATCCCTCCATCCATCCAGCTATCTAT